>NW_020175195.1:187737-236882 GCF_003031525.2 Neophocaena asiaeorientalis asiaeorientalis
TTTTTTTTTTTTTTTTTTTAGCCAGCCCATTACTGGCTGAAGTGCTTTGAGGGTCTTGACTCTCTGTGGGGAATCTCAACTCCTATGCCCTCCTAACTTTCTCAGGCCCAAAGCCTTGATTCCCGACTGTCAAGCAGCTCCACGTTTCTGTTTTAGCAATACCTCAAGGGCAGCTGCAACTTCAGCACTTACTTATCATTCTGTTCTTTTCATTCTTGGCCCCTGGAAATTTCAGTTAATTTCTTCTTGGTTCAGCTATGCATATGCATTTGAACGGATGTGCTTGTATTTTACCCAACATTTTAGGTGATTTTTAGCGGTAGCAGAAGAGACTGTTTTTCCCCCTACAGATAAATATTTATAATCTCTATAATCTAATTAGTTACTATAAAATCATCCACACTTACAGTTTTTAGGTCTTTCTCCCTGGAATAAGCACTAAATTGGTGTTGTTGTCTTGCCTCTTTTTTTAAAACTAATTCTTTTAGATTACCTCTATTAAGTCTCAAAAACTAGATAATTGAAGTTATTTCAGGCTAATGTTCCTTCCTTCACCACTTAACTTTATAGATGACTCTCAAATGCATTATCCTAAGTGAAAGAAGCCAAAGGCTACACACTATATACTTTCATTTAGATGACATTCTGAAAAACGCAAAATTATAGAAACAGAAAAGTGATCAGTGATTGTCTGAGGCTGGGGGTGGGAGAGGTTAAGAAAGGGGTCCAGAGAATTTTTTCAAATGGCTCTACATCTTGATCAATAGGAACGGAGATCAGGCCATCTAGACGTGTGAAAGGGCAGGGGGACTGGTCAAGGAAATTCAGCACAGGGAGCAGTTTGGAGAGATGGGGTGTTGCAGGTTTTTCACAAGGAACATTCAGACATCAGGGGTGGAGGCTGGCCCTCTGTGAGTGACTGTCACTGGGACTTCTGTGTCCCAGGGGAGCCTCAAGGGATGTCCCAGCAAATGAGGAGATGCAACTGCTAATGGTGAGGCCCTCCTATGGATTTCAGTGCTGGATGCCAGGTTACCAAGTGGGGGTCGGCCTCAGGCGGTCAGAACTGTGCCTGTCAGCTCACAGGGTGAGTTCAGCCAGCTCTACGTTCCTGGAGGTTCACATAAACGGGGAAGGGTACGTGGGACAGAAACCGTCACGTTCATTCCATATTCATTGTTTTTTTTTTTTTTTTTTTTTGGGAACTGCGCCACCAGGGAAGCCCCATATTCATTGCTTTTAAAAGATGTTGTTTGTGGAAACTCCCTGGGAAAAACCTTAAGGAATTTAAAAATTATAAATCTGTATGAAAATGAAGAGAAACAATCTCTACTGAATTCAGAGTATGTTTGTGGAGAGAATCTTATGAGTAACTTTCAATCAAATGCTTTTAATACAGTTGAAAATAATAGTATTCTGCTATTCTAATCATAACAAATTTCATCGTTTTCCTAGTCCCTATCTATGCAACACACACACACACACACACACACGTACACTTTATCTGAGTTTTTTAAAAAAAAATATGAAAGAATGTAACATGAATAGCAAAAACAGCTTTAAACCATGACTATAGAGCAGGATATTTTCTTTATTCCTTGTGCAGGTCAGATTTTTGTACCTCAGAAACGAGGAAGATGGAACATATGGTCATTAAGGGTTGTCTAGCTCTAACATTACATGTCCTCTGACCTAGGAAGAACCTGAGTGTGAATTGGAGGCAGGGAGGGTGAGCAGAGTCACACTGGCCTGCCATCGCTCACCTACCACAGCTCCCCTCTCTGCCACCAAGGCAGTGATCCAACAGTGCCTCTCACTTCTCTTCACTCTACCTGTCAACTAAATGCTTTAAAAGCTCACCTAAGTTTCTAAGCCATCTTGAAAATAAAGAGCAAAGCAAAGCCAAAGTCTTTTGCCACACTAAGGAAGACTGTCAACGTTGGGCAGAGAAAACTGAAAGTAGAGGATGAAAATGGTGGCACGAGAAAGAGGAAGAACTGGGCAATGGCAAGCCAAAAAGGGCATTTCCTATGAGGCACGGTTCCTGGTACAGAGTGGGGACATGGCATTTGTTGAATGACTGAATTTTTGATTGAGAACTGACTATATTAATTTTTATACTTACAAGAGGTTTTACTTTACCTGAGACACATGAATTTAAAAGTAAACAATCATTTTGGGGTAAAAACATCTTAAGGTTAAATTCTGGTCCCTAAGGAACATCTTCAAAGTATACATGTCTCAGAGGATGACTTTTTTTTTTTTGAAGTAGGAAGGAAATTCATCCTTGTCTTTTTAAAGTTACTTTATAAACTGGGACTGCAAGGTTTTTTTGTTTGTTTTTTCACGTTGTAGTGCCAAAAGACTCCCTCTAAAACTGATGATACATCTGCTTGCAGAACAACTAAAACAAGTTACATTTTGTTCCTAAGAGTTGACTTCTAAATATGTCTATAAAAACCTTCGCTGCGATTTATTAATATTTTAGCTCATGAAAGCTGAACATAAAGGGTAGAGGTGTAGCAGGTTCAATCTACTTATTAAAGCATTCAATGGAGATACTGACTTCCATATAAAGGCTTAAAAGGAAATTAATAAAAAGAACAAAACATTCTAGAATACTCCTCACTTGCAATTTATGATGGGAAAAAACGACATACACTATGGGCCTATGTCTGAAGCCTAAGAGTGTGCTTTGTCTCACAGAGTTGGAAATAGAGCGACTTGGAGTGAATGATGGGGAGGGTCTCTATATTCATGCTTTACTCACTGTCACACTCATCACAGAGCGAAGACAAATGGACTGGGTCCTTTCATTTGACAGTGCACATTTTGTCTCTGTGCCAAGGATGCCAACATGGGCACTGGCCACGGGGTTAGACAACAACTGATCTCTTGAAAATGATTTGTGAAGAAGTCCACCCACCAATAAAAACAAGTCTGACTGTTTCCTCAACTGTACCAACTAGAACTGTCAGATACAGCACTCTTGTATATATATATATATGAAAAGCTAAATGTGCATTTAATCCCCTTCTTGTCAAAGTTCTAACTTAGAGGGAAGACTGCAGTCATAAAACCACTCTGATTTTTCAAAAAGTGACTTATTTTTAAAAAACAGGCTTGAATTTATTTATTTTGCAAAGAGGGGCCAGTAATTGGTCAAGCAGAAGATGAAGGGAATCCCTGACACTGGAATAAACTCCTGGGGAAAATAAAGATTAATATAAGGAAAGATTTAGGTCTGTGCAGTGAATCTCAAGTCCAGGAGCTGGGCTGTGCGATGAAATGCGAGGCAAGACTCTTGGGTATGTTAATAATGAAGACAGAGTTGTTTTACACTGAGACTTTCTTTGTCAACACACTGCTGTTAAAAAAAAAAATAAGAGTCCTCCCCTCACGGTAAACAGGTAACATTTTTATATTAGCTTCCATAAATAGGTTGTGTTCTGTTGTGCACAGAAAATTGTTCAGCTCTCATTCATTTATTCTAGCTAAACTGTTTAATGACACAATCTCCCTGGAAGACACTCATTCCCATAACGGTCAGCTTACTTGATTGTTAAAATGCTATATCATAGTGCTACTTGTAGAGTGTTCTACAGTCTACAAAGTGTTTTCACACATATTATTTTATTTGATCCAGATAATCAAAGGGCCATACTTACAAAATGGAACGTACAGAAATTTCTGACTCTTTAGTGCCCATTACATGTCATGCCAAAGATTTACTGTATGTATATATGTGTACATACATATACATATAGATTACACACACACACAAAGCTATATGTTACTCAGTTTGTAAAGGGATTATTGGATTACTTTAAAGTTGTTTTTAAAGATACCTTACATGTTTCTGTATTTCTCTCTCTTCCTTTAATTCTGAACTCTATTGTTATAGAGACTATTCTTTCTATATTCTTTTTAATACCTCCAGTGCCCTATATTAAATGAAGACAACAGGGAGAGTCCAGCCTTAATGTGAACAAGATGAATAATCCCCAAAGCCAGTCATACTAATCTGCACTGCTGGGTCTTGCCTTCAGATCTAACCCTTACTCAACACATAGTTGCCCTTGCAGAAAACTCTATCTGGTGGAAAAATACAGAAAGTGCTGTAGAGCCCTCAGCAGGGTGTAAATGAATTGAGCTTTTGAAAACGCTAGCACTGACACCCTTAAGAGTATTATAAACTGCCAAAAGGTGAGCAGAAAAAGGAAAACACTAAATTCTTGCTTTGGATTTCAGAGCTTAGCTAGATAATATTTACCCCAAATTTCCTAGCTTTGATTTTATTTATTATAATTTTCTACCCTCCCCCCCCAAAAGACATGTCTTTGAATGTTTAAGTTCAGTCTGAAATCAAATGAAGAGTGGTCTGGCTTTTAAAAAATTGGCTAACTTATGCAATTATACTAGCCTTTTCCATGTGCTAATACGGAGCTATAGATTTTCATATTTACACCTCATAAATCTATAGATGCAGATATTATCATAAAATATTCACAAAGAAAAGCTAATATAAGTGAACTTCTTGTTATATTCTTTTCAACAGAAGCCCTGTGTATTTAAACTTATTTTCCACAAAAGTGGATCATGCTTGCATGCAACTTGCTTATAGGAAAGAAACAGTTAACTGGTTCACTACATTGTTTTTGCAGAGACTCCACTTTAATCTCCTTTTCAATTCTTCTCCAGTACCTAGTAGCAGTGATTTTTTTGAGTTGTAAAATTGTGTTTTTTAGTAGCTTATATAAATCTAATCACTTATAATTCTACACAACTATATAATGTAATTTAAAAAATTTTCTCTAAGATTTGTTACAAGCTGCCAATCACTGACATTTTTTATATATAGGAATAGCACAAACCTATCAGGCATTATACCTATATTTTGGAAAAGGTTCCTAGATTTTGTTGACTAGTGATCATATGATTCTATATTTTTGTTTAGTATTTTACTTTAATGATGTGGTTAACAGCAGAAGAGGCAAAAATAATTACTTTTCAATCCTCTGACTGAAGGACATGGTAAAAAATGATGTATCTTATTTCAGTAAAATAAATAAATGAAATAACAATTAATCCTTGTAATCAGGATAAAACTTACAGAATATTTAAAACAAAATCTGTGTATAACATCTTCAAAACCCAAAGGATGTGCATTCAACAGAATTGATTTCCAACTTCCCAGTTACTTTGTTAACTGTTATATCCAATCATAAACACTAGACCTTCCTAAGGACATGACCTTCCCCCATATGGAATTCCATTGCTAACTAAAGGACATCAACAACTCAAACTTTCTGACTTCTGGATACAGATCAGGATAAAATTAGTAGCCCTCTCCTCCACAGGATTGCTGTAAAGATTGACCTTTTCTTACCATAAGTTGTTTAAATCAATTAAAAGGATCATATAATTTCACAAGTTTTCAAAACATTTTTAGTAAATCAAGAGTGAAGCAGAGTAAATTGTTAATGAGTTTTCTACCCTTGTGATGTTTTTGATATTTATGCTATTTAGAGAATAGTGATTATCCAACTTTCCTGAATTCAAAGTGGTTGATTATAGCACTGTTTCATCTGAAAAAGACAACACTCATTTTTTGATGATAAAAGATTGTGTCAAGAATTTAAATTAAAATCTTCATCTATCAAAAAAGAAATCAATCCACATTAAAGTTTAGCAATGGCTTATATTTTTACATTTAAGATGGATCAGTTACAAATATTTAGTCCAATATGAAAAACATTTTCACTCTAAAAGACTCCTGCAAAGTAGTTTACCTTACTGGTGCATCAATATTAGGGTGACTTGAGTTAATGGAAAATGGTAACTTCACAGCCTTTCATGCCTCTGAAACCCTAGAGAAGTTACAAATCTCATCAACAGAGGTTGGTTTTGGAAGGTGATATCTGCTTCACCATAATGGAACGGGTGTGTCCTTTGACTGTAAACAATGCTAAGAATAGCTCCTAAAAGGTATAATTTTGTGTGATATTATTTCACCAAAAGAGAAGAAAAAATATTCTTTAATTCTGAACAAAACCTCTTCAAAGTTTACCTCTTCAAAACCTCTCAATAAACCTTTCACTGAGAACTGAAAATATAACTTAGTAATGCAATAAATGCCCTAACAAATATATCAGATTTTTCACTTAATGCTTTTTACAGGCTTAAACAAAATGGACTAAAATGAAATCACCTTTTACAGTCCGACTCCTACAGGAAGAATGCCTTGCTGTTATGCTTTTTAAAGAAGGCATGGTGAATTTACATCAACTTTGGCAAATCTTGAGGCATGATAAAAGGAAGAAAAATACCAGTGCAGTTAACATTCCACAGAACTCTTTCTTCACATGTTTATTTCCTTAGAGACTGGACATGATCCAAGATAACAAGAAAAATGTAAAAAGGAAAGTTTATTTTTTAAGGCAAACAACACACAGTTTAGCATCCTGAGCTGATATAGAAGGGAGAATGTTTCCCTACCCCTTAAAAATAAATAAATAAATAAAAGAATTGTTGTCTTGTAGGTTAAAGATATTAGATGGTTAGGATTGGAGAAAATCACCAAAACCAGTTCTCCCATTTAAATAAATATGAACAAAAATTCAGTTAGATCAGAACTTATGGGTTATTAAAGTTTGGTTCTGGGCAAATGAAAAATATATTTTCTGTGGACTATCATTTCAGCTTCTTTATCTTGTGACATTGCACCTGGAATTTGAAAATATATGATTTCATTATGATACAAGAAGAACTGGCCTGTGTGTTTATGTGTAAAACAAGACTTGGATTAAGACTGAAGAGTTGGGTGTCCTCTACAAGGGCCTGATGATCTTTAGGAAGAAAAATCAAATAGCTTTTAATACTTACTGCTCCTACAAAGGAGCCTCCTATCTTCCCCGTCACAGACTTTCTTGTAGGGTGCACACTGAACCAACTACCTGTTGAACTATCCGATTTCCCTTGATTATCACAAAGGACATGATCAGCCAGCAAATGACACCCTTGTTCTAAATACTATGAGAAGGTATACAAAGGAGATGAAGCATCTATTGAGGATTTACTGTGTGCTAGAGACTTTTCACAAGTCGTCTCCCTTATTCTGCATCCCCAGCTATGAGATGAACATCATTATCCCTCCTTATAGATGAGGGAACTGAGGCTCAGAGAGGAGAAGCCATACAGCCAGAGTCACACAGCAAATGAGGGTAGAGCATGTTATGTGCTTCAGATGCAGATGCTCTCTTCTCTGTATCATCGTTCTTAAAGCTCTGTTTATATCTTTTTTCCTCATTATAAAAGTATGACATGATCATTCTAGAGAAGTTAGAAACATATAAGAGAAATCCTGAAACATATAAGAGAAAATAAAAACATCTCATAAGTCTATAATTCAGATAAATGATTTTTTTATCAACTCGGTGTTTACTTCTATGTGTATAGGTCTGAGCAAACACATCATTTTATTTCTTTGTAATTTTTATCACACTGTATATTTTTTCCACATAAAATTTCCTTTCAAAACCTGCATTTAAAAAGCTCTCTTTAAATTCCTAAAAGTCAAACTTAAGCCCATATTGAGGTCATATTAGTTTCTGGGGGTCAGGAATCCTGAAACAGCTGAACTGGGTAGTTCTGGCTCAAGGTCTCTCACAGGGTTGCAGTCAAGGTGACGTCCAGGGCTACAGTCATTTGAAACTTGACTGGGCCTGGTGAATCCACTCCTAGGTGGCTCCCTCACATGGCTGTTGGCAGGAGACCTTAGTTCCTCACCATGGGGGCCCCTCTCCCAGATGGAGGAACTATTCACATGACATGGCAGCTAGCTTCCCCAGAGTCAGTGAACCAAGAAATAGGGAGACAGCTAAGATGGGAACCTCAATCTTTTAGAACCTAACCTTGGAAATAATGTGCCATCATTTCTGCCATATACTACTGGTCACCAAGACCAATCCTAGTAGAATGTGGGAGGGACTACCCAACGGTGTGAAGACCAGAAGACAGGGACCACTGGGGGGCCATCTTGGAGGCTGCTAAACCATAATGATGATTATAGAAGAGATCTGGGTTTTTTTTTTAAACTGTGGTAAAATATATGTAACCTAAAATTTGCCATTTTAAGCATGTTCAAGTGTACAATTCAGTGGCATTAACAGCATTCACAATATTGTTCAACCATCACCAATATCCATTTCAAAATCCTTTCATAACCCCAAAAAGAAACTCTATACTAATTTAGCAACATATTTTTATTAAAATAATGTGACAATAACACTAAAGATAATTTTTGTAAAGTAGAAAATCAATCACCCAAAATTCTGTTACCCTAACACAACTATTTTTATCTCTTATATTACATTTCGATCACAGTTCACAGACAATTTTAGAGTTAATATGCTAGTATGCATAACATTTTTTATTCTTTCTTCAGAGAACATATGAAGCATTCCCTATGTTTTCAAAGTCTTCATAATACTGTCCTAACGTTGTGTAATATTCCACTGGGGTTCATGAACCATGATATACTAAATATTTCCCCATTCCCTTAATCTTGGTTAAGTTGGTGCCAAGTCTTTTTAAATAGTTTAATATACAACACAGTAATGAGCATCTTTGGGCAACTAGGTTTTTACTCCATTGATTTGTTTTCTTGGGAGAAACACTAAAGAGTCAGATTACTAGGTCATAAACTTAATTCCCCAGGCTTCCTATATTGGAAGTAATATCGCAACTGTAGCCTACAAGGCCTTTCCTCACCCCCTTTGCCTCCAGTCTCCAATCTCATCACCTCTCACTCTCCTTACACTCACTACACTCTTACCACCTTCATTCTTCAACACATATTTCTTGAGCACCTACTATGTGATGGGCTCTGTCATAGGTACAAAGGATATAAAGGTAAACAACATAGTCAAAATCCCAGCCTTCATATGGCTTACAATTTTCCAATGCTATTCCTCTTTTTAAAAAGAAATCATACTGCCATGTCTTCATGTACTTATCACTCTCTGAGATTGCTTATTTTATTACTTGTTTATTTTCCTAGATACTCTAGAAGGTAAAGCCTGTGAGAATGGGAACCTCATCTGTGCATTCCCAAGCACCCAGAACATTTAGACGATGCCAAATCATATTTCTTGAATGTGCCACAAATGAGTATCTTTACAGCTTTTAACGTTTCCATGAAGTTTTCTACATTGTTTATCAGTTTACAGTGCCATTAGCGTAAATAAATGCATCCATTTCTCTATAACCTGACCAGCACTGGGGTTTAGGAAGGAGGAGGCTATGGATCTGGGGGAACGGGTGCTAACGAAGGGTTGTTCGATGGACAGCATAGAAAACATTGAAGCTATCTTTTGGCTTTTTAAAATATTGCATTAAAATGTAATTTATCTTGATTACTATGTTTTTTTTGGAGGGGGGCATCACCTTAAATTCTGAACCCAAGCTGAGTACCTTAGTTGCCTCATCCTAGCCTCAGTCCTTCTGTGAATAAAATGGCAAATGAGGGATATACTTACAGATTTGCTCTTGAGACTACAATATAATTGAGGACAGGGAAATAGACTTTCTAAAATAAGCTGAAATGTTACTATCAGAAAATGTAGAGAACTATCTGAGAGCTATTTTCAGGATTAAACGAGATAATGCGGACAGAGCATTTAGCATGGTATAGGCACATCTATGTGTACCGTGAGCAAGTGCAGCTGTTGATATTTATAATAAATATTACTGCTGCTGCTCTACCACTTCTATGCATGTAAAAAATTAAACTGACCCTACTAAACGCAGTAAAAGGAGTCTTTTAAGACTATAATATTCTTTCCCAAATCAGAGTATATCCCTAAAACTCCTTTGGTAGGAAACACCTCATTGGGAGACTTACAACTAATGGAAAAAAGAGGAGAAACAAAGTTATGAGTAAATTTATACAAAAAAGATCTCATAATTTTTAAATGCTCACTAAAATAAAACAACGAAGAGCACCTTAAGTAAAAATATTTTCAATATTATGTTACATACCTTAAGATGGAAACGTTTTCCTGTTAGATACGTTGCAGGATCTGCCTCTTATTTTAAGATTTTGTAAATGTGTTTTGCTGTGTTACATACCAAGGCGTACTGCCTTCTTTGCCAGTCTCCCCCTTACTCTGACTATATATGTGTCCTCTTTCTAAATGCCCAATGTCTTCCTTGTTTTATGGCTCACCATATGGCCTGTCTTATATGTCTTGATTTCCTTCTGCCTAGCAGCCCTAGGGTGCTGACCTCAATTTCAGATTTATCAAGACAACAAAGTGAAAACATTTCTGCTTCTCTACCATCCTCATTCCTCCTTTCCTCTTCCCAACCCTACTGTTCAAATGATCTCCAAGTAGTGACTCACCAACATCTGAACCAGGGCCCTCAGAGCTGTAGAACATCAAGCTGACATGTACTAAAATAGTGAGTAACTGCAACGCGTGTTTCGAGAGGGATTACTGTAATTATTTACGTGGCCAGGGCTGATGCTAAGGTTAGTATGAAGAAAACATTTTTTGGTGTGCTTGTTTTCATTTTGAGGTTCAAGACCTGGAAAATGATTTATCCTACTCTGTGATGTAATGTGTGCTACAAATATGAGAGCTATCAGAGGAGAGATTTTTTAAGTTTTTAGAAAAAATATTTCATATATTTCCATCAAAAGACAGCATTTCCTCCTACATTAGAACGTGCAATTTAAGGAGTGATTTTTTAGTAATGAACCTGCAGAGTGAACTCCAACTTGAGAAGAGTTAAGAACTGGTACCTTACATTCTTCTCCTAGTTCCAAGCTCTTGCCTTTTACCCTTCATTTTCTCTCTCTATACCTATATGAACCTGCACATGATTGCATCACTATTATCAGTCTAAAGTGCTTCTGGAGGTTGCAAATGGCTGTTCTCAGCATAGTTACTACATTAGAGAGACTTTAGTCTAATGACTTCCCTGCAGATAACTCACATGTCCATTAACAGGAAGCTGACCAAGTCTTAAAATGGCAGGGAACTGGCTTTGTGCACAGGAGCCCAGTCTTAAAGCTCATTACTAACAGAGTGTTGACAAGAACTTCATGATCCCTTCCTATTTTGCTCTCTTGTGCCCTGTGGTGTGGGGCTGCCTAGCCTTTTCCAAGAGGCTGGTCTCTTAAAGAATAATGTAGCTACCAATCATCCTTGCTTTCCTCTCTCATCATGTGAAGAGGCTGTGGATCTGGGGGCATGGGTGCTATAAAGACTGGTTTGATGGTGAGCATACAATACGCTGAGGCTGTCTTTATTGAAAGTGAGCACAGCTTTTGGGTTGCACATTCCTTTATTCTTGCCTTTAACTCTACATTTGCCTCTTTATAGAAAATGATTTAAAATGAAGGGTGCCATTCCATATCCATTTGGGCTTAGAGGTCCCCCAAATCGGCATAATCGCTGAGCTGTTTATCTTCTTGAGCACTAATTCTATCTTTTCAGCTGAAATAAAACTAAGGTAAAGGAATAGAATTAAAAAGCTGTATATTTATTATCATCTGGGGTCCAACTACTTATATGTGCCAGGTATATGGAGGGTGTTTTCAGTCATGTCTCTAACATGAGGTAGAAGCTAGTGGCATGACACAAACCATTAAAAAAAGTCTGCCATGTCTTAAAACCAACAATATCGGCATACTGTGGAAAACTGAGACATGCATTTGCTGATCATGTGTAAAAATATGGAAGCATTTAAAAAATGATTACTAGGGAACTTATAAGAAAATTTAAAAAGAATATTGAGGTCACTTTAGAGTGGATGGAACAAACATAGGCTTTCTTTGTAGTCAGTGTAAATAACTGTTGCATATGTATATGGGGGAACATTCCAATTTAAGAAATATGCTAACTTGTGCCAAGCTTGTATGCAGTTTGACACATTTTAGCACGTTCTCAAGTTTTATTTCTATATTTAGGAAAAACCAGATCTAGAGGTAACAGAGCTTAGACGGTAAAATGGCCAGTGCCCCCAGAATCAGTGCTGTCCAAATGCCATACTTTGAAACTCCATTCTGGATACCCAGGAGAGATATGTTCAATATTCAACAAAATTGAAGAATTTGAAAATTGAAAATCTCTCAGATGTTCTCAGAGAGAGAAACTCCTTGGTCAGAGTCAAAGGATTTGGATTTAAGCCTATAGCTATACGAGAAAGAAATAAGCGAGAGAATAAAAGCCTGGGCAGTAGGCTTTTAGCTGCAAAATCTAATCCCCCTCACAATATATTCTGGTAAAACATTTGTTATAAACTGATCAGAAGTTATGCTCTATTCTGCACTGTTCAATTTGGCAGCCACAAGCCACAGATGACTATTTAAATTTAAATTAATTAAAATTAAATAAGATAAAAATTCAGTTCCTCAATTGCACTAACCACAATTTTAAGTTACTCAATGGCCCCATATCGGACAGTACAGATATAAAACATTCCTATCAATGCATAAAGATCTATTGGACAGTACTGCTCTATATCTTTCAAAGATCTGCTGCAGCTTCCAGAAATTTCTAAAATTAAAGAAGAAGAACTGTGTAGTTTATACAATGGGAGAATTTATTCTTCAGATGAAAAATAGAGATTGGATTGAGAAAATCAGTGAATGTAGCTATAGAGAAGAGGGCTAGGTCAGGGATTACTCCAAAGGTTTGCCGGCTGGTAGGAGAAAGAGCCTAAAATCACGATGGTTGGAAGATGTCCCCGTGGAAATGTGTTTCACTTCCTTGGAAAAAATAAGAGACATTAGAATTCTTTCAGCATTACAACCTAAACGTAAGGGACATGTAGCTGAATTCTAAGAAAGGAGAGTAAAGCCTGATTTGACTGCCAAATAAAATTAGAACTGTGGGTACAATTTAACCTTCAGTCAAGGGTGACAAGAAATGAGAGATAAATGGAAAAATCCCATTTGTATTCATCTTTATAAATATAATGATGTGCTTAGTTCCATTTGGAGGCAAAGGCATGGAACCTGGTATAATCCTTAATTAAGTAGCCTCCAAGGTAGCTGAGCCAAGTCATAAAAATTGTTGGCCATCCAAGTAGATGCCCAAAATGGCAGATGGGGCAGCCAATCAAACCATGGGGCAGCCAATCAAACCATGGGGCAGCACTGATTTTTCTACTTGAGATAGCTTACTTGCTTTGCTAAAGGGAAAAAAAAAAAAAAAAAAGTTATGGAGATAAGTAGCTGGCCTCTAACCTTCCCCCCCACCCCGGACATGCTGCCCTCTAGAGGCCACATGAATATACACATATGTAAAGATAACGTATAAATAAGGTTCAGTTACATCCAAATTAATAGGATATGATGATCCTATTAATAAAGATATGGTGAAAAAGAGGGGAGGTGGTTGATTATTGTCTGAAAGGCTTTAGGATAAAGATGAGAAACAATCAACATTTATAAGCCTCTAGTAAGCTTTACCTGTTCAGCTGACATAAATATGAGAAATCATAAATAGTTCTGTAGTCCTATAATTGAATTTTCCTGGAGAAACTTAAAAGTATGTCAACAGTCATTTTTCCTTTGTTTCAACAAGGGAGGAGAGGGTGTGAAAGAAAGAGGAAGAAAAATGGTTGATGTGGTTTGACCGCTTTTACTAACATCTCCAAAGCTTATCAGTTTTGATCTGAAACAATATATTAAAACTTGGCCCTGAATTGGGGAATAAAAGCCAATGAATTTAAGGAATATACATGATTTTGTCCCCGCTAAGAGTTTAATCTTTTAAACCTTGGCTGCAGTAAAGTGGTCAAAATCTGGCCTAAGAAATGAGAACTACTCTTCGTCTTTACTTCAAACCAATTCTTTCCCAACAGTCATGCCATAAACACACACACACAGCTGGTATGTTTATTGGTTTAGTCACTAAAGGATTTAGCTGGACAAACATCACAAAGATGATGGCTGATTTAATTGAATTTATGATCAAATGTTTTCCATTGCAGGAAGAGTGGGAAATCACTTATGGGGAATTTGAATAATTTAAGGGAAGTTCTCTATTTGGCATTATGTTTGTATATCAGGTCTTGAGGGATTAAATTCAGCTGAGGACTACATGAGAATTCACATACAGATATACAAAGATGCGCTGTATAATAATGCAGCGAGGGCCAGAATATTGATCTCTTTGTGTTAGTATTTCTATTCATTTATATCTCATTTATGGTCTGGGTAATAACATCCACACACATATACACTCACTATGAGACTTCAACTGTAAACCACCACTTGATTTTTCGAATATCCCCAAAATGTTGAAATGATCTAAAAATGCTCTTTTAGGTAAGACAAAAAATAACTGATTTGCAGGATTGTATATGTGTGTGTTTAAGGCATTTTAATGTATTTTGTTGTTTTTGTCAAAGACAAAATAAAATCTATTGTTAAAGTCACTCCCATGACGAATATAACATGGGAGTGACTTTAACAATACAAAGTAACATGGGACTTGTGCCTTAGGGTATGGACTTGGCTCAGTGTCTGAAAGAAAAAAGCAGTTTCCTTTGGTGTCCCCTACCCATTTGCTTGTCAATGATGATATGTGAACCAGAGTAAGGCTATGCTCCCAGCCTTTATTCTCTGTGATTCTAGAGGTAAGTCATCTACCCTCCCCATTTAGGAGCCATAACCAACAAGGATAATTACTTTTAGTATCACGAATGAAACCCTTGGGGTCAAGTGGACACCCAAGCTCTACGCACCTGGTTTAGGCTTACCCATCAGTTCAGGTACAGAGTTTGTGTACATGTATGGAAAAGGTCTAAAAGATGCTTTGAACTTGGTAACAGTGTTTGTCTAAGGGCTTCTTTCAATTTAATTAGGAAAACTGTCTAATAGATGTGTTTCAAGACTTAGGGTAAACCACACTTTTACATGAATTATGTACAATGCTATTTGCTAACACATCACTCTTAGGAAGGAACTGCTGGGGAAGAGGAATCTTGTTTCTACACATGAAATATTTTTTAAAAATCATCTGGTGACCGAGAAATTCAGCACATGCTCCTAGAAAGGTAGAAGGAATATTCCAGATGTTTGGGGGCCCTGTGTCACAGCGGTATTCATGTTCAAGGACAATTACTTATCTCGAAATGAATGAAATAGCTGGACTGGCAGGAGAGGGCAGGGCATGCCGAAAACCAGAAGGGGGATAAGCTAACATTCCTCACAATAATCCTGCCAAGGGTCTTAAAGACTGAAAATCTGGGCTCAGATTGGCTAGTGAGCTTCCTGAGTATTATATGGTTCAGTACTGGATCTGTGATTGGAACTTGGCCCCTATCATACCAAAGCTTATGTTACTTTCAGGTGTTTTCTTGCCATTTGTAGTAATAATGAGATTTCTCAGGCATCTTTCCTCTTTTCTATTCTTTCTTGGTTTTTATCAACAATATTTATTGACCGTGTATTTTTACAGGGTCAGTAGGACCAGTGTCTACACAGCAGAAGTCAGATGCACTTGTCAACATGAATAGTTTATTAACTGTATCTTCACAATGAGTGGAAGTTGAGCCCCAGTTTTATAGAAAGTCTCCCCAAAGTACGAGGAGGACCCCCTGTCCCCACAAATGATTGGGCCCCTTATCCTATCCTAATTTTCATGAAAATCAACCAAGGTAAAGTGTGGAGTGGGTGACAGTGGATACAAAAGATGACATTGTTGTTCAAACCATCTCTCTCCAGTGACAACTTATGCTTGTCTTAATTCTGAGGCTGACAATTCACCAGATTCATTAACATTTTCTTAATCAAAAGGAAATGATAAAAATAAATGTTGAGGAAAGGGATCTCACAGCCAGTGTTTTTTTAATAAATAAAGAGCAGTAAAAATTTCTGCATTTCTGTTCATGCTTCAGTTTTTTTTAAATGTGGAAAATTTCAATGTCCGGAAGCTGAAGAGTTAACATATGTACCCAAGGGGCCCATGAGAGGCTTATTTACAAAATGGAGCTCCTCTTGGTAGCATCTTGTATGTGGTGAAGGGGAAGCTGAGACTTTTGGTATTTTCTGAGCAGAGTTAGGGGAGATCAAGGGGGCCAGGAACAACAGCAAAGAGGTGAATCCTTCAGGGAGTTGAAAAAGGGTAGACAGCTGTGTGTCTAACCCCTAGCAGTTCCCAGCGAAACGAGAGAGAACAGGAGAAGGAGAAAGGAATGGAGTCGCCTGAAATAGGCAGTGCCCCTCAAGAAGGAACACCATGGCTCTTGGAAGTGAGGGGGAGGGGAAGGCATGTCTGCTAGGTGTTCTCTGATACCTCCACTATTCCCTCCTCAGATTTATCTCTTACTGGGTCCTCCAGAGCTATTATCTTCTCAGAGTGTTTACAAATAAAAGACAGAGGTGAGAAGCAAACACATCAAGCAAGATCCCCAGACACTTGAGTGCAAAATGCAAGGACTCTTGAGCGTAGAATTTCCAAAGCATCGGACACCCACACTTGTATTACACTGTTGGGCACCTAAAATAAATGGATAGTTTACCTGTTGATCTACAGTTGTGCTGCCCAATTTGGTAGCCACCCACGGTGACTATTTACATTTAAATTAATGAAATTTAAGATTCAGTTCCTAAGCCACATTTCTAGTGCTCAACAGCCACAGGGGGCTAGTGGCTGCTGACCTGGGTGGGGAAGGTACAGATTTTCATCAACAGAGAAGGTTCTGCTGGACAGCACTGATCTAGAGGGGACATAAATATCAGGCCAAACTTTTACCATCTCAGAGACTATGAATTTTCTTGAGAATAATCTCTTTGTTTCTCTCTATGGGGGTGGAAAATGATTTCTTCCTCATACATAATTTTGAGCGTAGCTAATGTGAACCAGGCAACATGGAACCATCAGAATCAGGGGCCTGTGCTTGTCACCTGATGGGCCAGAGATCAGGCAAAACGGGCTGTGTCTGACCTGATGAGGGCTGGGTTCACCCCCTCTGCTCTGCCTCACCCCATGACTCCTCACTGAGTAGGAAACCCCACTACAACTCGTGAAAAGCAGAATGGCCCCAAAGATGTCCTCTCACCCATCCCTGAAGCCTGTGAATATGTTACTTTCCAAGGCAAAAGGGACTTGGCAGATGTAATTAAGGTTACAGATCTTAAAATAGAAAGGTGAACTTGGATTATAGAATTTAGAAGCAGAGAACTTTCTCCTACTGGAGGCAGAAGAGATGGGGCAGAAGGGGAAGAGAGAGACTCAAAGGATGAGAAACACTTGTTGAACTGATGCTGCTTTAAAGAAGGAGGTGGCAGGGTGATGTGGAATACACGTGACCTTCAGGAGCTAGGGGAGGCTCTCAGCCGACAACCAGAAAGGAAACAGGACCTCAGCCCGACAGCCATAAGGAACTGAATTCTGCAAGCTATCTGAATAAGCCTGGCAGCAGATTCTCCCCAAGAGCCTCCAGACAGGGCCCAGGCTACCAATACCTTGATTTTGGCCTTGTCAGACCCAGATCAAAGAAACCATCTGAGCCCATCTAGGCTCCTGCCCAATAGGAGATGATAAATTGTGGCAATTTGTTATGGCAGCCACAGAATACAAATGTACCATTTTATATTGTGGAGAAGCAGAGAACTTCCTCCGTTCACATGTCTAGCACCTGTTCTGGGGAACAGTCTGAGAAAACCTAATTCTATCGTCCTTCTTTCAGGGAAACGAGCAGCCCAGCTGCTCCTGGAAACTCTGTGCCGCTTTAGAAACATGGTTGGGTTTTATCCCTTAATGAGCTGGATAGCAGAAGGAAGGTTTTAGCTGCACCAGAAGTGTGTACTTTTGGATGAGGAGTCCAACACATAATCTGAAAGGATGATAAACAATGGCTGTTGCCAACTCCCAAGCCTGGCACGTACTGCCAATTAGTAAGCGAGAAGATGGATAGTTTCTGCCTATCAGAAGGGGAACAAAAAACTCATGCCTGAAAGATAGCAAACAGCATGGGGCCTGCCCTTGGCCATCACCAGGGGTTATTAATGTCAGCGAATTCTTTGCTACGAAAAGAAAAACATGGACAAGAAATCTGGCAATGACACAAAACGATAGAGCATAATTTCCTGGGGCAGTGGGAACTGTGTGGAATGGGCGACAGATCCCACTATCAGGGTCTGTGTGAGTGGCTGGCAGGCCTGTCATCTCCAGTACTTAGCTTGTCACAAACCTGCCTCTATCCCAATGGCACATTACCTAGCAATTACCTAGGACAGGCCCTAGTTGATGGTGTGGGTGGCCAGCCTGCTGCAAACACTGTTCCCCAGGAGAGAGGAAATCAGGTTTGTGCCCAGCTCTCCCACTGCCAAAAAGCTAGACCAGCAATGAATGACGTCAGGTCCCAGAAGAGATCTCCCGACCCAAAGTCACAGTGAGAACAAAATAAAGTCAGGTAATGATAAGCCCACTTGAAGATCAGGGTTTTTTAAATGATAATATTTCTTTCACAAGATTCACTCTGGGGCATGCTCTCCACGTTGTAATTCTCAATAGCACTAATCATTCAACCTCAGCAGGTTTCTTATTTCAAGTTCTAAAATGGAGACAATAATATCTGCCCTGACTACCTCCCAAGATTGGTATAAAGATATGAAGATGTGACAACATATGTGAATCCTATAGAGCAGAAGGCCGTCCGATGGTTTGCTACACCCCTGTCAAGCCAGGACTATGGATTAACAAGTATACGTCAGGCCTTTGACTAGGTACGTCTCGCGTGTTATCACATTTATGCTGTTGCTACTGTTAGTGATCAGGGTTAGAGCTTTGGCAGATTGTCCAGCTCTCTCTTGGAGAGCTTTCTCTTTGTCCTCCTGGCATCTGCCTCCAACCTGTGTCTCTGGACAGACCTTTATGCTGTCTTCTTTGACTCCCACCAAAGCCTGGAAAGCATCTCCTGTTTGAGGACCTCCTCTTTTTCCCCTTCAAGAATCCACTCTTCAATTTTCTAGAATTGCTCTCTGTTCAGTGGCAAGGGGTTTAATAGATCAGATAAACATCACACCTACCCAATGCTTTCAGTGACTGAACTAATGATTCATTCTTGTGAAACTGAATGACCCAAGAAATTGCTCTGAACTGCGACTTTTAAGCAGGCAGGTGAGACTTAGGGGCTTCCAAACAATACCCTGTGTGGGTGTCCAAGGTCAGGACAAGAGACTGGCTTGGATCTGATTGTCCAAGTGTTGAAAACTATTATTTTCAAGGGTGTGGTAAGGAGCTACACCCCACATAGCCTCCCAATGCTGAACTCAAGTCCCCAGAGCTGGGCAGTCGACAATTGCAGCTCCAGCGCATCCTCTGAGTGAAAAGAAAGGAATTCCAAAATGTCTGCTTTACTGTCTGCTTTAGAGCTTGTCACCCTCATAAACCCACCCCTAAAAAAGTGCATGGATGATGTAAAGAATAATTTCTTTGAAAATATGGTGAGAAGAAATCTTCAGGCACTAAATAAATTTAAACTGTTACTTTGAAGTAAACAGAATTATAACAAAAATGATCAACAATGAAAAAAACGTGAAACTGGAGAAAGAGGATTTAAAGATCTGGCTCAACTCAACGGCTCCTCCTAGCGTCAGTAACTGTACTTACCTTCCTCTAACATTTCTAAGCAACTGTAGAGAAACTGAAAGCTTGAACTTACTTTGCAATATATTATTACTTTACAAAATTTTTGATCAACTTAGAACAATAAGGCAGAGTAGGAAACAGGGCTTTTCTTTCTTGAGAAGGCACCTATTTAAATCTTAATGGAATGCAATCAGACATGACAAGAAAAATACAATAGAGAACCACCAATATTAGTATACAGAGTGAAATTTATGTTATTTCTCTAAATATTATTTTAAATACATTATGCTTTATGCACATGTAGCATGACTTTCTAGCAAGTCATCTTTTTTTAAAATTTATTTATTTATTTGTTTTTATTTTTGGCTGTGTTGGGTCTTCGTTGCTGCACACGGGTTTTCTCTAGTTGTGGTGAGCAGGGGCTACTCTTTGTTGCGGTGCGCGGGCTTCTCATTGCAGTGGTTTCTCTTGTTGGGGAGCACAGGCTCTAGGTGCACAGCTTCAGTAGTTGTGGCACATGGGCTCAGTAGTTGTGGCTCGCGGGCTTAGTCACTGCACGGCATGTGGGATCTTTCCAGACCAGGGCTTGAACCCATGTTCCCTGCATTGGCAGGCAGATTCTCAACCACTGTGCCACCAGGGAAGCCCAAGTCATCTTTAAAATATGTTTTGGAAGTTAATCATCGAATTAGATAAAACATTCAAGGAAAGCTCAAGTAGGCCAAGCTGGAAAACACTTCTAAAGCTCCTAAATTAGGGTTTGTGACCCTGCTGGTACCTTCCAATACATGCAGGCAAACATCATCTTCTCTCTTTTTGCATTTCCATAAGGGTAGCCTCATTATAATGTCTCTGAATTTACTGCACATCTTAAAGTATCGTCTGTTTTTAATTCTTAGGAGCAATCCAGTTGGACTTGCTAACCAGAAGGCTTATAAGCAGAACTAGAGCACTGGGTGGAGGGGGCAGGACAAGTTGGCCTACACCTGTTCAAAGTCTACGGATGTGCTTTGCTTTATCAGCTATGACCTGTGTTTTCCAAATCTGTCTTCTGTGACTTGGTGGTTTATCCTTAGTTCTCTTTTTGCTACTTTCAAACCTCCAAAATTGTTCAGCTGCTAAAAAGTTCCAAAACAAGCAAATGCATTCCTGGAATCCTACCCTTAACTTTGCTGGAGAGCATACACTAAGGCTTCTTCTCCAGCCAAAATAATGAAAGATCTTTTAACTGGCTGAAATACTTGGTTGATTGCACATGCATGCCAATGTCAGACAACTATAAATAGAGAGATCAGGAAGAAGAACAGGGAGAGTCTTTATAACTCCAAGGAAATAAAATGGAATGTTTTGAAGGCCATCAGAAAGAACATGTATTTATAAAATTAAGATTTGTCTCCCTTTAGTCTAAAATCCTCTTCAAGCAGGAGAGAACCCACATGGATCACGCACTTCCAGTAAGAGGAAATAAAAGGACCTTCTTTTCTTTTTGAATATGTATTTATTATTCTCAATCCTATAATTAAGACTTCTTTATATTATCCTTTCGAGTTTAGATATCTGCTGGATCTTCTGATATTTTTCTCCTATCACTTCTTTGCTTCCCCAGAATACTAAAACATCCTTCAAAGGATAAAATTATGCCCATGGTTACTGGTATAAATGAAGTCAGCAGGGAATTGCATGGGGTGTTACTTAGGGCAGACTTGGTCCCAAAATAAACTGGGTCACTTGTTACAGCTGTTCAAAGAGACTTGAGGATTCATTTCTCAAGAAATTTTACTCTCGGGCTTCTCTGATGGCACAGTGGTTAAGAATCAGCCTGCCAATGCAGGGGACACAGGTTCGAGCCCTGGTCTGGGAAGATGCCACATGCCATGGAGCGACTAAGCCCATGCACCACGACTACTGAGCCTGCGCTCTAGAGCCCGCAAGCCACAACTACTGAAGCCCGAGCGCCTAGAGCCCGTGCTCCGCAACAAGAGAAGCCACTGCAATGAGAAGCCCGCGCACCGCAACGGAGAGTAGCCCCCGATCGCCACAACTAGAGAAAGCCCGCACGCAGCAACGAAGACCCAAAGCAGCCAAAAATAAATAAAGTTATTTAAAAAAAAAGAATTTTTACTCTCTTAGGCAGGTTCATATATCCACTAGCTTCAACAGCTGTGTTAATACCTATTTTTAACATTGTTACTTAATTTTGAACAGCAATTTACATGTGTATATTAACCTGCCCATCTTATATTAACCTATCTAAACTGAATTCAAATTAGTCCTTGCAAATTAGTTCCCTTTATTTTGAACCTATTACTGCTGTACAAGAGAATTTACCAATCACTTTGGTTTCATAATTGTGCTGTTGACAAATTAGTTAGCAGTAGGAAGAAAGCTAGCACTTGCTTAATAGTCTTTAAATGCAATTCTTCCGAATCTAGACCCCACTCTGAAGTGAGAGGTGTTGAAATGTCAATGATGGTTACAAGGTCACAAGTCAGTCTGTAGGAAGAATCAATAATATAATTAATGTCTGAATTCTCACTTCTCCCTAAATTGCATTGGGTTAGAACTGGCTGGAGCCTATAGCTTCGCTTTAAGGGTTCAGTACAAAACAGATACTAGAAAGTCATATTTTTATAATATTTTTAGTGATGATTTTATTCCTTAGCTTTTTCTGAAATAAATCCTTAAGGCAATAAAAGAATAAGACTTACGGGGACTTGAAAATAGCATGGTTCTAAACAAGTCATGTTTATAATTTTAAAACCTTACTTCAAGCTCAGCATTTAATATTTTCTCTAAAATATTTTTAAAGAAATCGAAGGGTGGGACTCTCTTAAATGACTTTGAATTAATTCTCGGGTTTTTAAAAAGCATATGTGATGGTAGAAATTAAAAGAAAGATATTAACTACAATTCTATCAATGGATTTAAAAGACTTTACATTAAAATGTAATATTTCCTTCAGTATTTTAGACCTTGTTTTTGGTAGAAAAAATATAAATCCTATGTTCATGGAAAATGCAAATAATAAATATCTCTGAAGTGATATCTTAAAGAGAAACCATGTTCTTATTTTGTGAAAAATCATATTCTGAAGAACTATCTGCCCTCAAAAGTAAAAGCGTATTTACTGAACCTAGCATCTTTTAAGAAAATTCAGAGATTGAACACAACGCACACAGCTTTTAAAATTTCTAAAGCAGCAATACCAGAGGATCACACAGCCTGATTTTTGTCAAAGAAGTTAACTAGTTCTGTTGTGACACGAACAGTACCTCTCACAGAAAGGAAAGCATCAGGTCTTAGGTGGTCAGAATGAAGCAAAGCAACGCAAAGCTTGAATACTACTTCAGTTGTCTTTTTTTTTTTTTTGAAAGACATGAGATAACCTAGTTTCTCCTGATATAGAGTAATGTAAATGGACAAAAGCATCTTCTCTGAGAGGCATCCCACCAGTTACTTCCAATGGTTGAACAAGAAAGGCCATTCGTCTGGGCATATAGATGACAGGTGCTGAATACAAGTTGCGAAAATGAACAGCTGGAGTGGGCCAGGTGTAAATGCTGTTGGGGTCACATCCACAAGGGGACAGTGGATGAACTATCACTCAGCATCGTCTACAGACCTCCCCTCCCCCATCCTGTCTTTTGTAATCTAAGTGGATAAAAATTGCCATTTATTTTTCTGGGTGATTTGGACGTCATTCCAGTCCTGTCCCTCTGAAGGAAGGAAACAACAGGGTTAGCTAAATTGGAGGCTATTCTCCACAAACACCACTCTGCGTGGATTTGCCAGATTTTCCTGTTACTTCAGAGAAAGAGTTAGAGATTCAATGGCTTTGTCAAGAATTGTTTCATAAAGTGGTTAGTGGGACAAAACTTTTTGAGCAATTGTGAGAAAGTGTTTGATAATTTAACCAAGACAGGAACTGTTATATGTATATATTACCTGGTATATGAAAGCACTTAATTAAAATGTGTTACCACTGATCAGTGAAGTTAGGGTGAAGGAGGATAAAAGGGTGAGGAACACATAGAGAATGTTCCCTCCCAGCCGAGGGCGTGCTTCCTGTGGGAGATTCTAGATATTAAGAACTGACCCTTCAAATGGAAAATACGAAGTCTTGTGTTAGACAAAAATAATTATACTGGTGTATTCTTCTTAGTATGAATTTAATCAAAATAAACTGCCAAATCTTTCAAATAATCCATGGAAGATTTTAATGTATTCATTCCATGAGTTCCTCACAGTAAACTATCTGCTGTTATCTACTGACAGCATTGATTAAAGGCATTTTTATTATCAAGAGTTTTTCTTAGGCTTCCCTGGTGGAGCAGTGGTTGAGAGTCCGCCTGCCGATGCAGGGGACACGTGTTTGTGCCCCGGTCCGGGAAGATCCCACATACCGCGGAGCGGCTATGCCTGTTAGCCACGGCACAGCCATGGAGCCTGCGCGTGCGGAGCCTGTGCTCCGCAATGGGAGAGGCCACAACAACGAGAGGACCACGTACAGCCAAAAAAAAAAAAGTTTTTCTTATTTTTTCCATAATTGATGGCATCTAAAATTAAACATGTCATAACAGTAAAAAGAGAGACAATAACACTAAATTCCCCATAGACAAAATTTTGTTATGACAAATTATAGTTTACTTAATCAAAGCAGATCTAGTTACCTTTTCCCTAATATAATGCTTGAAATGTGATACAGTCAAACAGAGTGACTCAATTACTCTACTTCCCAACTTTCAACGATTTACTAGCAGTTTGGCTTGCTATAAAAGACCCCTGAATAACTTGAGACACCCAGATCTTCAGATGTCATCAAATTTAGAAACCAATAAATAAAGCTATTTCAACAAGGTCAGATGAGAGATTAAATAAACAGAGTCCATGTATTCCAAGTGATACGTGTGCTTAGCTTCCCAATAAGCTCAGGGGAAAAATAGGTAAACTAAAAACATTTGAAAGATCAGTTTTATCTAGCTCAAAGGTTGTCACCAACATTATTTAGATTAGAAAGTCAGTTGATATATTGTACTTAAGAAATGCTATTTTGCTGATGCTAAAACATTTCTTGGAATCTAGTTAGAAGAAGAGTGAGCACAGTGAATTTCAGGATTAACAACTCTGGGAACCCAAATTCACAGAGTGTTGGCTCAGGTGGAACATGGGGGCTGGTACACAGTTAGGGCTTAATAACTGTTTAATGGTTAAACGAATGGATGAATAGACAACTGGGTGAACAAATGAAAGAATGTCACGACAAATTTATCAGGAGAGTTTTAAAAATTAAGAGAGAGAAAAAGAGAACGAGTATAAGCTGTATAAAAAAACTTACTTATTCCATGCTTGTCTAAGGTTTTTAGAGCTGTACAGGGTAAAGCGTTCTGAAATAAAAAAGAAAAATGATAAACAATCTTTGTTTCAAAAGTCTATATTGCCAGTATGTTAAAAAAAAAACTTTTAAAAAGCTACTGTTCGATTTAGCCATAGCTATGCTAGACATGCTAGGTACCTTAGATTAAACAAAAGAGTAAAACAGGAAGAGCTAAACATTTTAAACAATGAAGCATTGTTTTCTTTTGTCTAGGGTGATTTGTTTCATAATCTGGTTTCCTAGTAATTATTTCTTAGGATAACTTAAGTTTTAATTGGGTTGAAAAAAGAAATGCAAATTCCAAATATGCAAACTGTAGGTAGATTTACAGAAGAATATTGCCACATTGGTCCAGTGAAACCTGTTGTTTTTTCTATGAAGACATACATCTCTGACCAAACACAGTAGTGCTGGCTCTCCTTGCTTATACTATATGGCATTTACACATACTCAAAGCCAAACCACCAACGTCCTATAGTGTATACTTACATTTACCATTGAACAATCTTTATATTTTTAAAATGAAAACACAACATGTTTGTTTTACCAAGTTAGACAATAAAGTGGCACAGAATATACATTAATAATCTCTTCTCCTGCTCCCCATTTTTCACTCCTGATGATATAGCAATTGTTAATGGCTTGGTATGTCTCTTTCCACATATTTATGTTTATAAATACAAATCTATCCATATATACAAATATATATATAGTATTTTAATTTTTAAATGCATTGTACAATAAACATTCTCTGACATTTTTTAGGCATCTAATAATATATAGTGAATAGTCCTTCAAATAAAATAATATGTAACAATTGTTTTAAATCTGTGTAATATTCCATAGGGTAGAAGTACATAAATTATTGGACCATTCTCCTACTGATGAAAATTTAGGTAGTTTCCAGCCCCTTTTTTTCTTAAAAACAATTTTTCAATAAATAATCCTTGCACATCTATGTCTATATACTGATGCTTTCTTTTCTGTCAAATAGATTCCCCAATATAGAACTGCCTGGCAAATGGTATGCATATTTCACATTTTAATAGCTGCTGATTACTTTTCATTTTCCCACCAGCAATAAAAAAATAATCTCTTTTATATTATGCATCCCTGGGATGCAAGGATGGTTCAATATATGCAAACCAATAAATGTGATACATTATGTTAACAGAATGAAAGATAAAAATCACATGATCATCTCAATAGATGCAGAAAAAATATTTGACAAAATTCAACATCCATTCATGATATAAACCCTCAATATTTCGGGTACAGATGGAACATACCTCAACACAATAAAGTCCATATATGACAAGCCCACAGCTAACACCATACTGGATGGTGAAAGGCAGAACTCTTAGTGGAAAAGACAAGGTGGCTACTGTCACCATTCCTGTTCAACACACTATTGGAAGTCCTAGTCAGAAGAATCAAGCAAGAAATAAACATAAAAACCCCAAACCCCAACCAACCAAACAAACAAAAAAAACCACATCTTAATTGGAAATGAAGAAGTAAAACTGTTGCTGTTTGCAGACGACATGATTTTTTTATATATAGAAGACCTTAATAAAGACTCCACCAAAAACTTGTTAGACCTAATCAACAAATTCAGGGAAGTTGCAGGACATAAATTCAATATACAAAAATCAGTTGCATTTCTATATACTAATAATGATTAATCTGAAAAGGAAATAAACAATCCTATTTACAACAGCATCAAAAAATATAAAACACCTAGGAATAAGTTCAGCGAAGTAGGTAAAAGATCTGTACACTGAAAACTATAAGACATTGATGAAAGAAATTGAAGAAGACACAAGTGGAAAGACAGTCCAAACTCATCACTGGAAGAATTAATACATTGGTAAAATGTTCATACTACCCAAAGGCATCTATAGATTTAACTCAATCCCTATCAAGATTCCAATGGCATTTATTTTTTTACAGAAATAGAAAAAAGCAATCATAAAATTCATATGGAACCACAAAAGACCCTGAATAGCCAAGGCAATATTGAGAAAGAAGAACGAAGTTGGAGGTATTACACTTCCTGATTTCAAACTATATCACAAAGCTATAGTAATATACATACCATGGTACATATATATGCCAGTATGATACTGGCATAAAAACAGACACATAGACTAATGGAACAGAATTGAGAGCCCAGAAATAAACTCATGCATATATATGCATATATATGGTCAACGTTTGACAAGGGAACCAAAATACTCAGTGGAGAAAAGATAGACTCTTTAATAAATGGTGCTGGGAAAATAATGATACTCACATGCAAAAGAATGAAACTGGACCTCTATCACTCACAAAACCTGGAAGAGGATTAAAGACTTACGTAAGACCTGAAACCACAGAAGAAAACCAGGAAAAATCTCTTTGACTTTAGTCTTCATAATGATTTTATGGATACAACACCCAAAACACAGGCAACAAAAGCAAAAATAAATAAGTGGAACTACATCAATCTAAAAAGCTTCTGCACAGCAAAAGAAACAATAAACAGAATGAACAGGCAAGGTACAGAATGGGAGAAAATATTTGCAAATCACATATCTGAAAAATGGCTAATATCTAAAATACAGAAGGGACTCATATAACTCATTAGCAAGAGAACAAATAATCCAATTAAAAAATGGGCAAAGGACCTGAAGAGACATTTTTCCAAGGAAGATATTCACATGGCCAAGTACATGAAAAGGTGCTTGATCTCACTAATCATCAGGGAAATGCAAATCAAAACCACAGTAAGATATCATCTCACACCTGTTAGAATGGCTGTTATTGAAGGGATGAGATAACAAGTGCTTGTGAGAATGAGAAGAAAAGGGAACCCTTGGGCACTGCTGGTAGGAACTTAAACTGGTACAGCCATTATGGAAAAGAGTATGGAGTTTTCTCAAAAAAATTAAAAATAGAATTACCGCATGACCCAGCAATTGGGTACATATCTGAAGGGCACTAAAGAGATTTCTGCACCCCTATGTTCACTGCAGCATTATTTACAATAGCCAAGACATGGAAGCAACCTAAGTGTCCCGTGACGGATGAATGGATAAAGAAGATGTGGCGCACGTACACACCAGAATGTTACTCAGCCATAGAAAGGAAGGAAATTTTGCCACAACATGGATGGACCCTGACGGCATTATGCTAAGAGAAATAAATCAGACAGAGAAAGACAGATACTGTATGGTCTCTCTTCTAGGTGGAATCTAAAGAATACGTAAACTCATAGAAGCAGAGAACAGGCAACAGAAGTGGTTGCCAGAGGTGGGGCATAGGGTTGGAGGTGGGGCAATAGGTGAAAGTAGTCAAAGGGTACAAACTCCCAGTTATAAGATGAATAAGTTCTGGGGATGTAATGTAAAGCATGGTGACTATAGTTAACAATACTGCACTGAATATTTGCAAGTTGCCAAGAGAGTAGATTTTAAAAGTTCTCACTCAAAAAAAAAAAATTGAAACAATGTGAACTAATGGATGTGTTAACTAAACTTATCGTGGCAATCATTTTGTAATATATACACATATAAAATCACTGTGCTGTACAACTTAGACTTACACAGTGCTTTATGTCAATTATAACTCAATAAAGCTGAGGGACAAGACAGTGTTCTAGCAAAATAAAACACGGAGGTATGATGTTGAGTGACTAGTGTGAGAGGGACACTTCAGGTTGGGTGATGAAGGAAAATGAGTTGCAAATAAAAGTCAACCAACACAATAAACAAAGTTCCTGCTGGAAATCTGGTTGGAGTTTCATTAAAATGTATATTTATCTGAAAAGGCTGATATAAAATCTTTGTACATAACAATATGTTGTGTCTTTCCATTTAGAAAGGATTTGTGTGTACATCCTCCAGTAAAATTAAATGATCTCCTTTTCATATTGATCTCATTTCTTCTTAATCATTTAATACTTAATAGGCTTAATTCTTCTTAGTATTAGTTGGTGCCTTTTGTTAGCGTTGTCTGCTTTGAATTATAAGCTTTTAAAGAAAAGAAAGTGATTTATATTGCTTTTGTTATGGTATGTTTCACGTATAAGAATACCATTAGATAAAAAGAACAAAAAGAAATTTAAGAACACACTCAGCTTCCTATCTCTAAGTACAAAGTTTATTCAAAAGAAATCTGTGCAATGATTCATTCATTCAACTATTTACTGAGCAACTACTGTGAGCCAGGTACACCTCTTGGAGCTGAAGATACAGAGAAAGAACCAAACAGAAGACCTTCCTGCCTGTAGGGAGCTCTCATTCCAGTAGGGCATGTGCAGGGCTGGAGTGAGCCTGGAGGATGGGATGTCTGGAGCAGACAAGACAGCCCAGGAGAGATGGGCAGAAGACCAGCTCACACAGACTTTGTGGCCTTTAGGATATGATACAGAATTTTTTTTTTTAAGGATCACTCTGGCTTCTGTTTGGAGAGTATACTACCAGGGGAAATAGTGTACATTAGCTGAAGAGCAGGCCTGATTACAAATATCCATTGTTCTACAGCTACAGGCAAAAGTGCTCACCAACAATTATGTATTTATTTGTTTCAAAAGAGTGCCTAACATCTGAATTTATTCTCTACTAGATTGCATTATATAAGACCCAACATAATTCAGCCAGTTGGTGTAGAACAGAAATGTAAAGGCATATTCTAGGTTTGAGAATTAACTGACAAAGAAAGGAGAAATGGGAAGAATAGTTTTTTATAGAGGTTTAAGAAATTATTTTTATCTAAAAGTCAGGTATAAAAAGCAAGATATATTTTAAAAATAATTACATCAAATGTCCTTGTAAAACAAATTTGATCTCCTTAACTTTGTACTCCCCACAAAGCAATTTTAATAATTTGCTATGATTTCAGGAAAGAACAAGAATTCCATTACAGATAAAATTAATACAATCTTGGATTTACAAGTAAATTATTATTCTTAGCAATTAATGACTGCACATAAATATGAGTTCTAAGAATTGCCTCTATTTAGAGCTTGACAGGATATGCTAATAGAAAATTATTTTTTTCAGAAATACAATATGTCAGTTTTAGCTACGCATAAAAGAGCCAAAATTGATAGAGAAACATGCCATATGAAAATAGAAAAAATAAGGAAGAACAAAGTCTTCCTACCTTTACCTTCTGTCACTACTCACATAAACTCTTAATTCTTTTAGCAGATGTCACCTGGGCACCTGCTAGTATGCCAGGCACTGCACTGGGCGATGGGCACACAAAAATGAGGACGTCCCGGTTACAGTTCAGTGGCCCAGAAATGTAAATACAGAATTACCAACACGGGGTGAAAATGCTACAATGTGGATATGGACGCAGTCCCCTGGAAGCACAGAGGCAGAGCCACTAACCCCATCTGTTTTCTTTTCCAAATGAAGACAGGATAAACTCAAATATCTGAAGCTAGCTCCAGTAACACACAGGACCTGATCTCTTGTATACAACATCTTTCAGATCTTAACTGTCAAAGTACACAATTTCAAATGGAGCCATTTCTAACATTTTCTGCAATGAGCATGCGTAACGTTTATAATTAGATTTTTTAAATTCTATTTTTAAAAAGATTTCCATCATGAGTAAAAGCAATGTTCCATTAGAATGTAAGCAACCTAATTTCACTAGGTAAGTTTTGGAAACAAAAAGGTGCTTAAATTAGTGCCCCAAAACAGTAACAGGTGTATTTAATAAAATAGTCAACTGCTTATGAATAATTTTAACAGATTATTCGAGTATTTGATTAGGAGTGTTTTATACTCTTCTCCTCCAGTTAGGTTTATTCTGTCACTATTTTAATTTCAGCTTTCTCTTTCCAATTATGTTTAAACTAGAAGTTTAGAATGCCGTGATTTAAAGCAGAGACTAACTCACAGCATAACTGAGAAGTGCAATTAATTTAAACCTGCAGGCTGATTTTCACCTTCTCCTCTTATTGCAGGGACACTGCAGAGGATGGTCGCACACAGTGGGCGGCCAGGGAGAGGAGCTGGTAGAGAAGAAGAAATCACTAACTCTGTAACATGGTGGGGTAGGGAACAGAGGCTGGAAGGGTTGTGCTCAAACTGCCATGCTTATACACAGCAATTCGTTGAGATTCCACAGGAAAACACTGGAGAACAATGCTATATATTCTAAAGTTTCCTAGCTTAAAAGAGCTAAACCTGAAATGGCTTGAGGCAGTGTGAAAACAGATAAAACCTAAATTGGAATTTACTCATTTGCTTATATATATGTACTGTATACTCTAGGAAAGTAATTTTAATTTTTAATACCCTTATCCCCTTCTCACCAATGTTTTTTGGATCTTATAAGATACTGCTGTGTTTCTAACGTCAATAACAAGGAAACATATGAGTAAGTAGTCAAATCAAGCAATCAATTAAAACCCCCAAGTACTGGATTGGCCAAAAAGTTCGTTCGGGTTTTTCTGTAACATCTTACGGAAAAAAAACAAACGAACTTTTTGCCTAACCCAATATGTTCAAAGGACTTGAAAGGCTAAAGCAGGATTTGTAAGAACACTTTTCTTTCTTTTTTTAGGGGGGAGGGGTGCATGGAAAGGAGGGGTGGCAATAGAGACAAGATCTTTAAAAGTCTCAAACTTGTAAAGCAACTATACTCTAATAAAATTTTTTTTAAAGTCTCAAACTTTAGTACACCTTTTACAAATGGATTTAATAGCATCTGATTTTTAAATAATATCATGGAATAACTATAAGTCAATACAAAAATGAGTAATGTCCAGGGACTTCCCTGGTGGTGCAGTGGTTAAGAATCCGCCTGCCAATGCAGGGGACATGGGTTCCAGCCCTGGTCTGGGAAGATCCCACATGCGGTGGAGCAACTAAGCCCGTGAGCCACAACTACTGAGCCTGAGTGCCTCAGCTACTGAAGCCCATGCGCGTAGAGCTTCTCTTGTGCTTTGCAACAAGAAAAGCCACCACAGTGAGAAGCGTGTGCACTGCAGCGAAGAGTAGCCCCGGCTTGCCACAACTAGAGAAAGCCCACACACAGCAACGAAGACCCAACACAGCCAAAAAATAAATTAAAAAAAAGAGTAATGTCCAAAATGCCACAGTAAATGTTTATTTTATAATGAACACCTCTAAACTATATATTCAACTACTCACCATGTAAATTCTTTAGGATTATTTTGCATTTTAACAAATGCATTTACTCTTTTCTCCTGAGTTTGTAAGAAAGTAGTAATGACTTAAGTCAAGAGCTGCGACCAGACTATCATCTGGTGGAGGTGTTGAACCTGAAGCCTTTCTCAGGATTGCTTCAGTGGAGGGAAAAGAGTCCGGTCCTTTATGAGGATGAACAATAAACACAGTCACGAATCACTCTGGTGATGCTTCCAACAATCACTTTAGTTACTTGTTTATGTAACAGATCATAGCCTTGAATCTTTTAAGGTTAGAAGACATGAGTATTCATTCATTCTCTCACTCATTCTACAAATATTTCTTGTGTGCCTGTTTGCCAGGCACTGTGGACCCTGCAGTGCACAAAACGTACAAGGTCATCTGTAGCCTACAATGAATCATGGGATCCAATACTAAGGGGCCAGCAATGGAAGAAAATCTATTTACAAGTATTCACAAGAATTTTTATGCAAATGTGACTTTCTTATGGTTATAAGGAAAACCAAGCCAGCAGTCAACATTTCAGCTGATATTCTGACCAAGACATAGAAAAGCTGGATTTAAACCATCTATGGTCCTCAGACCAGAAGTAAAACAGAATTCATGCACAGTAGACGACAGTTTATCCCAAACAGAGAGGGCTAGACTTGTTCCAAAATATGGGGATTTTAGATATGTCAATTCCAAAAAAGCATAGTGATCCAAACAGGCATTTTAGAAATAAGATGTATGTCTGCACAACTGTAATTCACAGCTTTAAAACTCTTGCTGTCCCTCATATATATAACGGCTGTGATTTCACACAGCTCCAGCGTTACCAGTGAGAGGCTCTGACGTGACATGCTAACGAAGAACAGAATCTCACTGCCCTGTTGCCGTCACCCAGAGGGGTTTCCTTAAAATGCTGAGTAGCCATCTTCAGTCCTGAAAATAGGAGACTGCAGCATCCTGCCCTGCCCTGGCTGCAGCAAATCATCCTTCGATTACCAACGGTGTGTGTTTTAAAATGAGCAATCTCTGAGCAACTTCTAGAAACAAACGTCTACTCTGTACGTTAAACATTCTTACTTCCTATGGCATTTGGTTTTTCCAACAGACATACAAATGGGTTTGTGAGTGCATATTCCCAGCTGAGGTCTTCAAACCAACCACACCTTTCTCAACCTAAAAGTCATGGAACACTTCTCTTTCGGTAAGATGTTTTTCTTTAGAGAAGTAAAGTTTAATCAGTTAGGCATTTATCACAGTCTAAAGTGTACTATTCACGAGACTGAATCTTTACAGCTCCCGGAAAAGAAAGGAGAAGAAAGATTTTGTGTCTCACTCTCCATGCATCCCGACCCATCCCTCCATCCAAACTCTCCACAGGGAGAAAGAGATCAGGAAGACAGCACTCAGCACCTTCTAGGGGAAATGTGAGCAATCAGGTAGTCTGACCACTTCATTCTACAAATGACTAAGCTAAGGTTAGAAAGGTTTATCACTATTTATCTATTCCCAGTTTATCTATTCCCGGTTTATCACTTGTTACCAAAAAGCTGGGTTACCCAAGCTCTTTGGTAACAGTTCTTTCAGTACCTTGAAAATGATCTGTGTCTTCATTTATTCTGATTTCCACTCATAGGTTGAAATTCTAATTCTTTTCTTAGATATGATTGTAACCAAATCACACAAATTGGACACTATACAAGGATTTAATCCTCTTGGGGTGGGAGGGAGCATAATTACTGAAGAAGTCTTTGTTTGGTGACTGGCATTCTATATCAACTTTGGCGCGATGAGGTGTGGATAACTCCCAAACTGAATTTTTCAAAATTGCAAGAGTAGAAGTAATGAAACCAGTATACCTAAGGATTTTTTTGTTTTTGCTTTTGTTTTCAATAAAGCTGCAATCAGAAGAACTTCATTTCTCTTTGAAAATTTAATCTCACTACATTTTCTCTGGCGTTTTCTGGACAGCTAGTCTCCATCATTTGTGATGCCCTCTAGTGAAAATAAATGGGAAATTCTTCAAGCAGATACAGAGAAAGTCAGTACAGATAGTCCCTGCTTTGCACTGAAATGAATTTCTACAATTTATAAAGATATCTCCCCCATAGGTCTGCCCACTGGGGAAGAGCTGAATTATTATTTTTCATCATGATTTTTGGCCATTTAAAATTTTTATTTTATAGCGTTGGCTATATGTATGACTTTTTGCATATCAAATCCTTGGTCGGTTATGGACCTGTTGGGAAAAACCTATGCCCCATGTCTATGGCATCACTGTTAACTGGTGTGAGAATAATTTCCCCTGAGCCAGGACTTGCTATTACAGACCCTTCTCAGCCCAGAGCTGTGGGCAGAAACTACCAACCAAGAGGAGTTCACACTTGAGATGAAGCCCCTTACCATCTCTGAAATAGGTCTGTGACTTTTTGTAGACAGTAGGTCCCTTTGCAAACAAAACATCAATTTCCTCCCCCACTCAAAAACCCTCCATTGATTCCTTTCGCACTTCAGATAAAATCCTAGCTCTTCACCTTGACTTTCAGTGACCCACCCCTGCTGCTCTGTCCGTGGTCAGCTTCTCCAGCCACACTGATTTGTAATTTGTCTACTATTTGTCTCCCCCCTCTAGCACGGAAGCCCCATAAGCAACGGGTTTATCTGCTTTGTTCACGACTGTGTCTTCAGCATCTACAATGCTGCCTGCCACCTAGCGAGTACTTATTAAGAATCTGAGCTCATGAGAGTATCTGGCGCATGGTTCCTGCTGCTTGAAACGTGGCCACTCAACTCCAGCATTTTCTCCCCTGCTCTCAGCCAGCAGTGACCCCCAGCATGATTGCCACAATCAGAAAGTATGAAAGTCTAGACAGCCTGACCTTCTTGTCACGCTTAACGTTGTTTTAACTTCCTCTGCTCTATAAAGTTCACTTATTATAAATTTACTAATTAACTGGCTTTTTCACTATGTGACTGGAGTGGCATTTACTGGTAGGATGAAGAATGGCAGAGTTGAAGAAGGTGGTGGTTGATGTTTGGGGGAGAGAGCTCTAAATGTCCTGAGCCTTGGGACAGGCAGACCCATAAGGTTTTTAGCAATAAAATCTGAGATAAGGGCCATATATTTGCAGATTAATTTTTCAAGTCGATTTTTATAACCATCACATAGTTACACCCTTGTACATTCAGATGTTACCCATGACCGTTACATTTGCTATCAATCGCTCAAAAAAAAAAAAAAAAAAAAGACATATAAAAAGATTCTTGAGGTAAAGCATAAAGTGGGAAAGAAAACACCGGGCAGAGGACACAGTATAAATGGTACAAAATATTACTTTGTATGTTACATGCCCCTAACAGTTTAAAAGCACTTTTATACCAATTACACAGCCAGCTCAAATCTTCTTAAAAATAGGTAAAGTATAAGTATGTAAAAAGTAATGAAGAGGATGTAAAAATGGATTCTCTCATTTAACATCCACAGGAGTTCCATGAGCTGGAGGGAGCAGACAGGATGCTCTGGAAGAGGAAGGAAGATGGCCCTGCATGTCCACAGGTGTCTCCTGACAGCAGGCGTGGTCTGTGCAGGGCAACATCATGGCACGAAACCACCCTCCTCTCAACCGCCCTGCACTGAACATCCCACCAAACAATTTCTACTGCTTCCGCAGTTTTTCCATCACCTTCTAACAGACTAGGGGAAGTCCAGAGTGTGAACAAAGGCTACAGGTTCAGATCTCCTCTGGTGTGCAAATCATGGAACTGGGCAATTCCCATAATATGTACCAAGGACTGTACATTTAAAACTAAACACCCACAGACGGTGTTTGGAGTGGACAATTTACTGGAAGCACAGTTTCAAAGAAGATACCCATATTTAGCAGGTGGAGGGTGGGTTCTGGTACCTACAAGAAGATATATAGAGATCTTTTCCAAGATGCCACCAGGCAGGGCTGAGAAGAGGCTGACAATTCTCCCTCATCATACTCCTATGTTTGCAGACGGGGAAGCTCTCTTAAAGAGACTGGCAGGCATCCGTAAGAATGGCAGGCATCCGTAAGAGTGGCAGGCATCCGTAAGAATAGCAGGCCAGGGACTGCAGGCCTGGGTTTGCGTTTGGGCTCCGCTACATACTGCAGATGTGGCCTTGGACAAGCCACACAATCTCTCCAAGCCTCAGTCTCCCAGTTTCCTTGTCCGTAAATTGGGAGAACAGTATTAGGACAATAACATTATAATAACTCAAGAGTTATTCTAAATACCAACTGAGATAATATGTTGAAATGCTTTGTAAATAATAAAATACAACATAAAACGTAAGGTGTTATCATCATGGTATTCTGTTTCTTTTTAATTAAAAAAATTTTTTTTTAAATTTTTTTGGCTGCGTTGGGTCTTTGTTGCTGTGCGTGGACTTTCTCTAGCTGCGGCAAGCGGGGGCTACTCTTAGTTGTGGTGTGTGGGCTTCTCATTGCGGTGGCTTCTCTTGTTGTGGAGCATGGGCTCTAGGGCACGTGGGCTTCGGCAGTTGTGGCACACGGGTTCAGTAGTTGTGACTCGTGGGTTCAGTAGTTGTGGCTCACGGGCCCTAGAGCGCAGGATCAGTAGTTGTGGCGCATGGGCTTAGTTGCTCTGCAGCATGTGAGATCTTCCTGGACCAGGGCTCGAGCCCGTGTCCCCTGCATTGTCAGGTGGATTCTTAACCACTGTGCCACCAGGGAAGTCCCATCATGGTATTCTGAAAAAATTTACATCTTCCCTCTGGAATTAAGAAGTCTGAATCTACTTAGTTTGGGGGCCTCAGTTAGGCCTGTGAATAGCTGGAATTGAGGAGAAGTTTTTCACCTCATTACAGAGTCTGAGTACAACTAAGTCCATACTTATATGTTGCCTTCAAGATCAGTGTGTCTGTGAGCTTAGTTTGGGGCACAGAATGTTTAAAATACTCCCTTTTTGCAATTTGCCTCCAACGGCAAATTCGTTGCAAGAAATTCTGACTTTAACAAACTTTCCTTAATCAAACTGCTTTTTGGATTAGATAACTTTCTCTTCAGAATAATATCATCACTTTAGAAATACTCTGTTCCCTTGCTTGATTTGGGAAAAATAGAATTATTTCAGTCTAAATTTCATTACTTTTAATTGCTTCCTGTCTAGCAACATTTTTCTCTCCCTGAATTTTACAGTGCCTTCCTTTTCTGAACTCCTGAATAACAACTGGTCATTAAATAGTTGTTCAATGCCCCTTTTGTTGGAAGCATTTAAGAGATGAAAAAAGCTTCATACATGGACTCCACATGTTATTTCGGGGCCAAAGTATTTCATACAAAGTGATGTTTATGGGTCCATGTTTTACTAAGTACAGAACTCAGATCCTTCCTACTTTTTTGCTACTTTCTTGATAGACTAATTGTCAGTAAACTGTTCATTAGAAGAAGGTCAACGAGAAATTGTAATACAGATGCAGTAGCATGATCATCCGTGATTCATGCTGCAAAAAAAGGGCACTGAACTGAAACCAGGGAGACCTCCTGGGATCTACTTTCATCTCTGACACTGACTTTGGGGAAGTCCTTTAACATCTCTGACCTCAGGTTCCTAGCCTTACAAAGGACTGAGCAGGGCTATATGCCCTCTGGAACTTCTTCCGGCTCTAATGTTCAATTTGCTTAAATAGTTACCGCACAACCAAAACACCGCTCTTACTCCCAGCTCAAGCAGCCCAATGGTTTTCCTTGACAGTAGGAAACTGCAAAATCTTCTCAGAATTCTCAGTCCCTCACCCTGATTCTACTAGTCTGGAGAACCTCAAATGCCTACCTATATTCTGCCCTGATCTGGGGCGACCACAATTCTACAAATCCCAAACAACCCCTCCAATACATACCCAAGATGTGTTTTTAAAAAATATTAATGCTAAGAAGTCTGTCTTATAACAAAGAATTTCAAGCACCACTTCATGAGCCATGTGGCCTCTGTTGACATAAAGTAGCCGAGGGCAAAGCAGGCAGGGCAAAGTGGTCCTGGGAGTCACACAGGGAAGGCTCTTCCCATCCCAGAAGGAAATGGAGCAGAGGGCATTACGCAAAAGCATCCCAGTAGTGAGTCATTATGAAACAAGTGAAAGGGAAAATGTAGTAATTTTGCAGTAGACTCTTACTTTTTGATAGAGAATGGGGTTTGGCCTGTGATGAATCTCATCGAAGGTGACAGAACTACTGAAGTGCTAAGAATACCACGGTGTCACCTTTCACCTCCGAGGCTGGCCCACAGCAAGCATCCTGAGGATAGTGATAGGAGGAGACACTCTAGTATGAGAGGTGGGGAGAAGGGGGAAAGAGGGGGAAGGAAGGACAGAGAGGGACTAGAGAGGGGGGGAGGGAGAGAGCGAGAGACCCCTAATTTTGAGACCATAAACCACAGAACCTGAGGGTGAGGAAAAAGAAGTGAGAAGGCAATCAGGTTCAAAGAAGACACAGACCCATTTCCCACTTCTTTTGAGAGAAATTTAAATAGAAGTAAATGATGGGGAAGTGGCAGCTCCCAAGGTTAGATTTCTTATTATATGTAACACACACATGTGTGTGTACGTGCGCATGTGTGTGTTACACATATATTTATTTATTTTATGCAGCTGTGGCCTGTCCCAGCTGCCTGGTTGCTATGGGAATAAGCTGAAGTTAAGGAATTTTGTGTTAGCATAAATATAAGTGCAGAAGAGGACACATACAGGCTAAATTCTAAAGAATCAATCCCAGTTGTTATCTAGTTGTTCTTTTAAAATCTTAACAATTGTTCTAAGCCAACACAGAATTTTTTTCTCTTGAGGCAAAACAAGTTAAACAAGACTAGTAAGATATGAGAGTGAGGATTACTTTCAAAATTCCTTAAAAATTAGAAAGAGTCATTTTTAAAATTCCAGAGAAGCAAAACCTGTTTATAGAAAAATGATACTTTCTCTAATATATAAAGAACCCCTAGAAATTAGTAAGAATATGACAAATGACACGTAACTCTACTGTAAATTGGCAAAAGATATTAGTTGCTCACAGAAAAGGAAATACAAGTGATCCTGAAACATATGAAAAGATGCTCAGCCTCGTCATAAAAGAAGCATGTAAACTAAAATTATATTAAGATTTTTTTTGTCACCTAACAGGCAAAATTGAAAAGCTTGGAGTGGAGAAGAAGCGTGGAGTGGAGAAGAAGCGTTCTCATGTATTGCTGGTAACAGAGCCAACTGGTACCATCCTTTTGGACAACAATTTGACAGAAGTGTTCAAAAGTATAATTGTATACAGTTGACCCCTGAACAACACAGGAGGTAGGGGCGTTGACTCTTCTGCAGTCGAAAATCTGCCTATGATTTATAGTCTGTACTTGGTATCTGTGGTTCCACATCCCTGATTCAATCAACCGCCATGGAGTACTGTAGTGGGTATTAATGAAAAAAGTCCACGTATGATGGATCCATACAGCTCAACCCGTGCTGTTCAAGGGTCACTGTATACTTATTAATTCTTCAACCCTACTTCTGGTAATTTATCCTTCAGATATACTTGTACAGATGTGATGCGCATATTCATGTGTGTGTATACGGGTTATAATATTTATAATGGCAAAAACACTGGAAACAACCCAAATGTCCATAAGTAGGGACAGGTTAAATCCATACAATGTAAAACAATGTGGCTGCAGGAAAAGAGGGAAGCCACACTGGCCTCCTCTATACAGTGACATGAGAGGACCTACAGGATGCATTAATGAGAAAAGCAAGACCCCAAATTGTTTTTAATATGGGAAATATGAAAATATATATTCATAATTTCTTACATTTACACAGAGGAAAGAAACATAAGAGAAACTAATAAGTGGGGGCCTGTGGTTGGGGCAATTGTTCTGGGGAAGTAGGCAGGTGGCAGACAGGGTGGGGAGGCTTTGTACTGTGCTCCTTTTTTATACGGTTTGATATTCTGAATTGCTTAAATTTATTATCTATTCAAAAACTGGACAAAGTATAATTTTTCCCATCACACTCCTTGGTGTTTACCCAAAAGAGTTGAAACCCAGTGCCAGTGATGTTTAGAGCATTTTTATCCATAAATGCCCAAACTTGGAACAATCAAGATGTCCTTCAGTACGTGAATGGATACATAAACAGCGGCGCATCCAGACAATGGAATATTATTCAGTGGTAAAAAGAAATGAGCTATCAAGCCATGAAAAGACCTGGAGGAACCTTAAATGCATATTAGTAAATGAAGGAAGCCAATCTGAAAAGGCAACATCCTTTTCAGATGATTCCAATTATATGACTTTCTGGAAAAGGCAAAACTATGGAGACAGTAAAAAGATTAGTGGTTGCCAGGGCTTAGGGAAGAGGGAGGGATAAACAGGCAGAACACAGAGGACTTTTAGGGCAGTGATGCTACTCTGTGTGATACTGTAATGGTGGATAAATGTCATTATACTTTGTACAGACCGTAGAATGTGCAACACCAAGAACGAATCCTAACGTAAACTATGGACTTTGGGTGATAATGATGTGTCAGCTTAAGTTCATCAAACTGTAACGAATGTACCACTCTGGTGGCGGATGTTGATAACGGGGGAGGCTGCACATGTGTCAGGGCAGGGGATGTATGGGAAATCTCTGCACCTTCTGCTCAGTTTTGCTATGAACCTAAAACTGCTCTTAAAAAATGAAGTCTATCAAGCAAAGCAAAAAAAGTATGTCCTCATGGCTCAGACTTTCTTCTTTTCCCTCAGACTTTCTAAGGCACTCTTTGGGGGTAGAATAAGGAGGTGGAAAGTGGGGTGGGACAGGTGGACCCTGGCACTAATATTTTCTCCTCTGGGAACGTGTATCTTCTTCCCCAGCACTCCCCTGATGGGTCTGCTTAAGTGCTGCATGAAAAGGCTCGTAGATTTGCTCCCTTTGCCTCAGTCTATTATCCTGCCTCTCCTTGACTCCTCTCAGGGCAACTCAGGAAGCGTTTATCACATCTACTCTCATCCACAAGCACCAAGCACTGCCTGGAGTATCTTTTTTGCTAGTCAGCACCCATGCCTTACATTCATCTAAACACGTTATTCTTTTGGACCCCCATTACCGTTTATATATTATGTGTCTGTGGTTGCACTTGTACATAATATTAATACCTTTTATAGATATATATATATACACACCCTAATTTATATATGCCTACCAGAAGAGTCACATAATGTGTTTTAAACATTCAATAAAATTCAGAGCAGCAGACAGTCATTCAACCAAAATACATACTAGTCACAGTCTCTGATCTCATGAAGTTCCCAATCTGTTAGTTCAATTTGCATTACATCATAGTACTTTCCAGACACATTTAAAAATGCTTTTGTGTGTTGCTTATTAAGATAAACTCTATTCACACCAAAATAAACCAAATACTCCATGTTTTCTCCTCTAGAAACTTGGTGGGCCAAATGACTATCTTAATTGTTCCTTTCTGCATCAACTTTATTCATTTACACCCTTTTCATATTCTCCTCTGCTTTATTTCCCTAAGACTTAAGATTTTTAGATATTAACATGAGGAAGTTAGGCTTCTTTATGAACCCACACCTGGAACGTTTATAAAGAACTGTGTTCTCACTTAAAATCCATTAGTGAGAGCACTTAGAGGATGCTTCTTGTTTAGTTAAAAAAAAAGAAAAAGAAAAAAAAATCCATCTTAAATTAAGTATCCATAGTGTTTCATAACATAGAAGTTATTTAGAATTTTCAGTAAAAGTGCAAAGGGTTCTTGGGGCAGCCAAAGAAAATAAAAGAATTCTCAGCACATGGTGTACTTTCAGAAGAAAAATATTAAGAGTAACAACAGTTTCTAAACTCAGTCATTCTTTGGGATTGATAACTTATTCCTGATGGTCCCCCAAAAGAGGAAGGGGAGAAAAAGAATACACTTGGATCCTGTAACAGTAATTATTCATAGCTCTCTTCCCTCATAAAATAATGGACTATTAGACCTTCCATAAAATCCGTTTCAGTAATTTAATGGTAGGTCTGCATTTTATAATCCATGTTTTGTAAACAAGAAAAAACAAAAAGATTATTTTACAATAACTCATTCCACTAATTTTTATTAAATTCCAAACCTTTCATCCCTCCTATAAAAATTAAATAGCCCATTTTGAGATTCTTCTTCCATTAAGCATAATTATTAAAACTGAAAGTTTCTTGACTGCCACCTACTGGTAAGAAAAAAGTGACAACTTATTTTATATAAAAGTTCTGCATTGTCCCTCAGATTTTCTGGTTTAGGGGTTTAAATATTTAAAATTAAAAAAGATGGAATGTTGAACATACAGAACATTTTATATGTTTAAACTCAAATTAATTGATCATGTATTACTAGAGTTTTAAAAAATAAATAAAAATATGATTTTTCCTTTTTACAATGTAATACTTTCCCTAGTATTATTACTAGAAGTCACACAGATGGATTATAGTAGCTTGATTTAAAGTCTTTATAGACATGGATGCTAGTCTAACTGATGATGAAATGAAAGGTTACTTCAAGATTAGCCAGTCAAATCAAACGAAGAACATACGGTGAAAAACTCTCACGAGGGTTGTCATTCAGTTTATCTTTGCCAACAAATAAAACTGTGAAAACCAAAGGACAACTCCAATAAGAGGTTGAATACACAATGGCAAAAGTAACCAGAATTTTCCCAGGTAATATATTAGCTCGAGGGGGAATATTTATATATTCACCCTTTTCATATCAGAAGCACTTAGTCATTTGTAATTAGTGAAACATACCTGGCTTAAAATGTGGTAAAGAATGAACTCCAGGCCACGTGTCCTCATTTGGCGTTCCAAGAACCTAGTGGAGAGCAGGAAATTGTGGAAACAGACTTATTATTTCCAAAGCACTCAAGATTCTCCAGTGCAGAAAACAGTACACTGCATATGATGAAACTCTGGATTTTTCTTCCCATTATCGTGTGCCAGGGATTTTATTTCAGTAAAACAAACCCAGCTAAAGAGCCACCCAAGTCGAATGTCTGTGTTTGAACAAATGCAGCTAAATGCGGTAAGACAAGTTAAATCTGCTGCATTTTATCAACTCCAAACTTAGTTAGCAGGCTTACGACTCAAAGAATGAGCTGTCATCTTCATGGAACTGAATAAAGTATGTATGTGTCCCTCATGATTCTTTCATGAGCTTTTATCCTTCATTCTAGTATCAGACGTGTCATCATTTAACAGTTTTAAGAATTCTGTTATTTCTTCCCCCACATCCTCTGTCTGGGCATCAGAATGTTTCAAAGAAGCAGAACAGACAGCTTGGGATGCTCACATTCTTCACCGGCCATACTATTTGTTAGAGTTAACATCTTTAGTCACATGATATATAGTTTCCTCATCCCCAAATACTGTTCTCCCTACACTGTCTTTCTCTATCCATACTTCCAGCTTCTTTCCGCATCTACTTTTCTATCCCCACAATGTTTGATCTGGTCAAAGGCATTAAAAGGCAATTCCGATTCACGTATAACGAGCACACTTTATTCGAATTTTCAGTTCCATCATCTATTGCTATTATACTCAATGATCATGGTAAATCACTGATGGAGAACAGTGGAGATGAAAGGTTTAAGAGCCCAGATCATGGAGACAGACTCCTCTGATCCCCTACTTACTAGCCATGGGACTTCATCGAGCTTTAATTTCCTCCTTTGTAAACTAGGGGTGATGGTAACAGCACCTTTTTCATCTGTGGGAGAATACTACCTGGTATGCAGTAAGCACTATGTAAGGATGAGATACTATTCAAAGCACCCACAGAAAATGGGGTCAGGTCAAGGAGGTGCCGGCAATGGAGGAGAATCCAGCCCACCCACTTTTTCCATAGGGATTCCCTGATCTGGGGGTCAGTGCCAAATGCTGTAACTCAGACTATGATGGACCAATATGACAGTCAAATGAGTTAGAAAGGGGAAGAGATAAAGCCAGAAGCTGGCAAAACTGGAGGAATGGCAGACATCATGTGGGGAAATGACACCTATTCACTCATCTCTGAGGATTAGCAGATACTACTAGGCAATAAGGAAATACAGAGCTCTGGCTCTTTATGCATAGACTTCCTAGCGGGTACAGGGCTGTGAAGGCAAGGCGGGGCACACATACAGCAAGTGACTCACTTACTGCTTCCTGCTCTGGCGAATCAGGGTTAATAAACACATGTATTACGTTCCTCACTGAAACACGGAATTCACTGACACACTGGGTGTGAACACAGTGTTCAGGGGATCAGACAATACAGTTCTTGCAAGCACTAATTAACACTAATATTAACAGGCAGATCTACATAAACAAGGTCACACTATTGATGGGCTAGGTGGGGATGGAAGGCGATAGGTGAGAGAGGGCTCCAAGAGTTGTAAGATAGGAAAAGAGACAAAGACAAGCCTGACATAAACAACTGTGACAACAGTGTCTCTGCAAAAGGCATGTCCTCCTTTCTTTCCACTAATTCTGATCATTATTTCAAGAGAGGGAGATAGTCAGGTGTGCGGGCAGCAAACAGCTCATCTGGGGGATGCTCCTCTTTTGAGCTCCCACTGAATTCTGCATGAAGGACAAAGGGGTTTGACATTATTAAACTTTAGCAACTAAAGGGAGAAACTCTCAGCTCAAAATCACATCTTGATCATGACAAATCCATCACGTATGAAATAGACCCTCTAAGGTTTTATAAACAATGAAAAGTCCAGCCAGAACACGAAACTTGTTCTCTCACTCCTAGTAAAAGTATGATTGATACCCTGACTGTACCTGTTTCTACAATGTTTATGTTAACAAAGCTTTTTCAAAGGCACTATCCTCATCCAGATCCAGTGTTCTGTTTCAAAGTAATTATCAAATACTATGGCCATCCCATAAAAATTACCTGCAAAGAAAAAATACATCAGACTTTTTTTGAGTTATTATAGCATTGACTGATGAGATTCCACACCTCAAATTATTCTCCTGTCAACAACTCCTAGGCCATTTGCACAGGAAATAGAAAGTAGGCAAAGGAAAAGAAGAATTAGAAGTCAATGTTGCTTCCTGTAAAAGCCTTTTTGGGAAAGAATTTGGGTTAAATGTATGGTTAGAGATGATAGGCTACTTATGCACTAGGGAAAGTGGGTGTGTATTGCCTCTGATGTCAGATTTTCCTTTGTATTAATAACTAAGAAATTCCACTACCAAGATACTTGGAAGTTAGAAGGAAAAAGAGGTACTCTTTAAAAGTCAAAAATTATCTTTTGCAAAAAAACACCAAAAAACAAAAAAACAGTGCAGAAGATAATTACATCTCAACATGTAAAATGTGTGCCTCAACATTTAAAGTGTGGTCCCCATATCTGTAAAAAAGCAGGCTTCTAATATCTGAGGTCACCCTCAGTCTTGAAACAACATGCTGTGATATGCGAAAAAGTCCTCTATGTGTTCATTTAAGCTGCTTCGCCTTAAACCTGTGCCCGTGGCTTGTATGTCTCCCTGTCCCTTTGCTGGTTCATCTCTGCACTCAGTTAACATTTACTGTGTTCATCACAGAAGACAGAAGGATGAGACTGGGCTCTGCCTTGAGGCGCTGGCTCCTACTCTGGTGAGACAGAGGAGTGGGACGGTGATGAGCTGCCTTCGACATAAGAAGAGCTCTCTCAGAAGTGTGAGGAGAACGGGGCAAGAGCCCAAGGCAGGGTGTGCTTCAGGCTACCTGGGGGCGGGGAAAAGTTGCCAGGGAGAGGATTTTTCAGTGGGAGACGGAACACAGAGTGATGGTTGGCCAAGTAAAGAAAGTGTGGGGGGGGGGTGCCCAAGGGGAGGGACACCTGAGTATTCTGGTTATAAGGAAAGGCTATATTAAAATAATCTTGGGCTTCCCTGGTGGCGCAGGGGTTGAGAGTCCGCCTGCCGATGCAGGGGACACGGGTTCGTGCCCCGGTCCGGGAAGATCCCACGTGCCGCGGAGCGGCTGGGCCCGTGAGCCATGGCTGCTGAGCCTGCGCGTCCGGAGCCTGTGCTCCGCAACGGGAGAGGCCACAGCAGAGAGACGCCCGCATACCGCAAAAAACATAAAAATAAAATAAATGTAACAGTAAACTGTAAAGTCCCCTAAAGATATAACTGTCACTGGCAGAGCCCATTAACAATTCCCAGGGAATAAAAATAGTATCTAGGTAATGAAATAAAGTCTAACCTTTTTTCTTCGCCTTGGCGCTTCGTCTAGTTTCACTTGCTCACAGGGAGCCACGGGCAGAGGCCTCACACCAGCCCTTCGGCCCAAAGTTCCTGGTGCAGAACCCCCCTGCCGACACCTCGGCTCGGGACCGTGAGCAGAAGTGCCGAACACGGAACGACGCGATTCAAGATGGCGGTGGCGGGCTGTGTGCAGAGAGGCTGCGCCCAGCACCGCGATGATCTGGAGCCTGAGCCGTGCAGCCCCGCCCACCCCTCGAGAGCTCTGCCTCTTCCCCCCCGCTGCCCCGCCCTATAAAGCAACCCTGCCCGCGGCCTGTCGGGGAGTGTGTGTGCTCTAGAGCCGGAGCTTATCCCTCTCCATTCTTCCATCAAAAGAGCTTTCCGGGCTTCCCTGGTGGCACGGTGGTTGGGAGTCTGCCTGTCGACGCAGGGGACACGGGTTCGTGCCCCAGTCCGGGAGGATCCCACATGCCACGGAGCGGCTGGGCCCGTGGGCCATGGACGCTGGGCCTGCGTGTCCAGAGCCTGTGCTCCGCACCAGGAGAGGCCACTACAGTGAGAGGCCCGCGTACCGCAAAAACAAAAAACTCCGTTGTTTAAGTTCTCATGATGCTCCTGCCCCCATGCCTTCCCAAGGTGGTTTCCTCTTCTGGAATGCCCTGTCTCCACTGGCCAGGTTAACTCCTACCTCTGTTTCTAGCTTCATGGGTCACCTTTTCCTGAAAGACTTCCTGGACTCTCTGGTCCAAGTTACCTGCTGTGATCTCTGTGTTCTCTGAGGGCTTTGTGCAGACTTCCATTATAGGACCACTCACTGCCTCATAAGCGTTAGATCATTCATCTGTCTCTCCACCGGACCATGGGCCTCCAAGTAGAGACCATGACATTTATCTCTGGATCCCTAGTGCCTACCATAGCCTGGTACCAAACATGCACACAGTAAATGTTGAATGAATGAAGGAACGAATGAATGGTGTGTCTGGGTAACAGCGTGAAGTTTCGTGGGCTTTACTGTTGGCTGGGTTATGGGATGGGAGGCTAGGGCCAGATACTGAATGCATGAAGACTGACTGCATTTTATCTCTCTTTCAAGTTGTCACAAACTGCAGGTCACATGACCCACTGGAGGACAGTAAATTTCATTTAGAGTGTTGATATCAGCATTTTTCAGAAGATGAAATCCAAGAGAAGATGTAAGAGGGTAACAGACACAGTAAAGATGCATGTTGTTTTTATGAAGCAACATTTTATTCAACTTTTATTCATGTTATATCTGTGCATGTACATATGTGTGCACTGTGAGTCATGATGTAAAATGCATTTCTTACTGTTTAAGAGCCAGTCGATAGGGAACAAGAAAGCTGAAATCAAGAATGCAAGTTTGGGAGCTGAGGGCAATGAGTTTAGTTCTGGGCCTATTAAATGTTAGAAATACCTGCAGGTCAAGACAAAGAGCCTTTAAAGGACAGGTGGAAATACAGATATGGATCCTGGGAGAGGGATTTAAGATCAAGAAAAACATTTAGCGTATATACATTTGTAGAAAGCAAATACCAAAATAGCTCCAAAATGGTCTCCCTTCCCTATATTAACATGTATACAGTCCCCAAAGGGTGTCTCTGTGATTTCCTGGACTTTTAGCATCTGTTAAGAAAAACAAGGGGAGCCTGAACCAAGATGCCGGAGTAGAAGGAGGTGATTTCACTCCCTCTTGTGAGAACACCAGAATCACAACTAGCTGCTGGACAATCACTGACAGGAAGACACTGGAACTCACCAAAAAAGATACCCCACATCCAAGGACAAAGGAAAGCCTCAATGGGATGGTAGGAGGGGTACAATCACAGCAAAATCAAATCCCATAACTGCTGGGTGGGTGATGCACAGACTGGAGAACACTTATACCACAGAAGTCCACCCACTGGAGTGAAGGTTCGGAGCCCTACATCAGGCTTCCCAACCTGGGGGTTCAGCAATGGGAGGAGGAATTTCAAGAGAATCAGACTTTGAAGGCTAGAGGGATTTGACTGCAGGACTTGGAAAGGACTGGGGGAAACAGAGACTCCACTCTTGAAGGCACACACAAAGCAGTGTGCACATGGGACCCAGAGGCAGGAGCAGTGAACCCAGGGGAGACTGAACCAGACCTACCTGCTAGTGTTGGAGGGTCTTCTGCAGAGGCGGGGGATGGCTGTGGCTCACCGTGGAGACAAGGACACTGGCAGCAGAAGTTCTGGGAAGTACTCCTTGGCGTGAGCCCTCCCAGAATCTGCCATTAGCCCCACCAAAGAGCCCACAGGCCAAACAACCAACAGGGAGAGAACCCAGCCCCACTCATCAGCAGTCAAGCCGATTAAAGTTTTACTGAGCTCTGCTCACCACAGCAACACCCAGCTCTACCTACCACCAGTCCCTCCCATCAGGATATAGATGAACAATATAATAACTGAAATGAAAACTACACTAGAAGGAATCAATAGCAGAATAACTGAGGCAGAAGAACAGGTAAGTGACCTGGAAGACAGAATGGTGGAATTCACTGCTGCAGAACAGAATAAAGAAAAAATAATGAAAAGAAATGAAGAGAGCCTAAGAGACCTTGGGAACAACATTAGATGCAACAACATTCGCATTATAGGGGTCCCAGAAGGTGAAGAGAGAGAGAAAGGACCCGAGAAAATATCTGAAGAGATTATAGTCAAAAACTTCCCTAACATGGGAAAGGAAATAGCCACTCAAGTCCAGGAAGC
>NW_020175195.1:236948-237975 GCF_003031525.2 Neophocaena asiaeorientalis asiaeorientalis
TGGCAAAAATTAAAGACAAAGAAAAATTATTGAAAGCAACAAGGGGAAAATGACAAATAACATACAAGGGAACTCCCATAAGGTTAACTGATTTCTCAGCAGAAACTCTACAAGTCAGAAGGGAGTGGCATGATATACTTAAAATGATGAAAGGGAAGAACCTACAACCAAGATTACTTTACCAGGCAAGGATCTCATTCAGATTCAATGGAGAAATCAAAAGCTTTACAGACAAGCAAAACATAAGAGAATTCAGCACCACCAAACCAGCTCTACAGCAAATGCTAAAGGAACTTCTCTAAGTGGGAAACACAAGAAAAGGACCTACAAAAACAAACCCAAAACAATTAAGAAAATGGTCATAGGAACATACATATCGATAATTATCTTAAAAGTGAATGCATTAAATGCTCCAACCAAAAGACACAGGCTTGCTGAACAGGATATAAAAACAAGACCCATATATATGCTGCCTACAAGAGACCCATTTCAGACCTAGGGACACATACAGACTGAAAGTGAGGGGATAGAAAAAGATACTCCATGCATATGGAAATCAAAAGAGAGCTGGAGTAGCAATACTCATATCAGATAAAATGGACTTTAAAGTAAAGAATGTTACAAGAGACAAGGAAGGACACTACATAATGATCAAGGGATCAATCCAAGAAGAAGATAAAACAATTACAAATATATATACACCCAACATAGGAGCACCTCAATACATAAGGCAACTGCTAACAGCTATAAAAGAGGAAATCAACAGTAACACAATAATAGTGGCAGACTTTAACACCTCACTTACACCAATGGACAGATCATACAAAATGAAAATAAATAAAGAAACAGAAGCTTTAAATGACACAATAGACCAGATAGATTTCATTGATATTTATAGGACATTCCATCCAAAAACAGCAGATTACACTTTCTTCTCGAGGGCGCACGGAACATTCTCCAGGATAGATCACATCTTAGGTCACAAATGAAGCCTCAGTAAATTTAAGAAAATTGAAATCATATCAAG
>NW_020175195.1:240272-314266 GCF_003031525.2 Neophocaena asiaeorientalis asiaeorientalis
AGCACCACCAAACCAGCTCTACAGCAAATGCTAAAGGAACTTCTCTAAGTGGGAAACACAAGAAAAGGACCTACAAAAACAAACCCAAAACAATTAAGAAAATGGTCATAGGAACATACATATCGATAATTATCTTAAAAGTGAATGCATTAAATGCTCCAACCAAAAGACACAGGCTTGCTGAACAGGATATAAAAACAAGACCCATATATATGCTGCCTACAAGAGACCCATTTCAGACCTAGGGACACATACAGACTGAAAGTGAGGGGATAGAAAAAGATACTCCATGCATATGGAAATCAAAAGAGAGCTGGAGTAGCAATACTCATATCAGATAAAATGGACTTTAAAGTAAAGAATGTTACAAGAGACAAGGAAGGACACTACATAATGATCAAGGGATCAATCCAAGAAGAAGATAAAACAATTACAAATATATATACACCCAACATAGGAGCACCTCAATACATAAGGCAACTGCTAACAGCTATAAAAGAGGAAATCAACAGTAACACAATAATAGTGGCAGACTTTAACACCTCACGTACACCAATGGACAGATCATCCAAAATGAAAATAAATAAGGAAACAGAAGCTTTAAATGACACAATAGACCAAAAGATTTAATTGATATTTATAGGACATTCCATCCAAAAACAGCAGATTACACTTTCTTCTCGAGGGCGCACGGAACATTCTCCAGGATAGATCACATCTTAGGTCACAAATGAAGCCTCAGTAAATTTAAGAAAATTGAAATCATATCAAGCATCTTTTCTGACCGCAACGCTATGAATTAGAAATGAATTTGAGGAGAAAAAATGTAAAAAACACAAAAACATGGTGCCTAAACACTACGTTACTGAATAACCAAGAGATCACTGAAGAAATCAAAGAGGAAACCAAAAAATACCTAGAGACAAATGACAATGAAAACACGACAATCCAAAACCTATGGGATGCAGCAAAAGCAGTTAAAGGATCAGATGGCTTCACAGGTGAATTATATCAAATATCTAGAGAAGAGTTAACACCCGTCCTTCTCAAACTCGTCCAAAATATTGCGGAGGAAGGAACACTCCCAAAGTCATTCTATGAGGCCACCATCACCCTGACACCAAAACCAGACAAAGACACTACAAAAAAAGAAAATTACAGACCAATAAATCAAATGTATTCTATTGGAAAGAAGCAAAAATAGAGCATATTTACTGTCTAAAAAAATATATATATATTTGATCTCTGAAGAAAAAAAATCAACAGAAATTAAAAATTCACCTTTGACCTTAATCAAAGCTAGATCCCTCTCCTGAGTTAACTACTGGTTTATTATGTAGCTTTTAAAGACCTTTTCTAATGCATTCATGTACTTCTGAATGTTTGAAATATTAAATATTATTTTGTTTTATTGAGGTGGGTCTTTTCATATGTATGGATACTATATGTATTTCTGGAAATTGCTGAACACAGTTTTACTCTGTCTCAGGTTATATTTTAATCAATGCAACAAGTTGAAATAAGGAACAATGCTTGTAATACCACATATTTTTCTTTTATTTTAATTGAATTTTTTATATGTAAAAGTGATTCCCAAAGTCACTTAAAAATGTTAGTGCCAGTTTGTACTAGCTTTCTAGCGAACACCTGGGCAATTGCAAGCATTGATATCCAGACTCTGTAATTCTCAAAATTCTGGTTGCTTTGGGAATGTTCGGACTTTATTAAGTTGATGACAAGATAAACTGTTATTCACTGCATATTATTACACAGACATATTATTGACTTTATTACTCTATTATTAATAGTAGAATTGGCAGTTTTATAATAAATATTACAGGGATTCATGTTAAGTAATAAGAATTTTCTTCTGGAATCAAGATTTTTGAAGCAAATTATGATGTTATAGAGAGATCATGTAAATCATTATATACTATCTTAGAATATTGAGATGCTGAAAGGTAACTGTAAATAGTGTCGTAAATAAAACTGTTCACTTTATTTCTCTAAAAAAAAATAAAAAGTAAAGTGTACAGTGTGACCAAAAAAAAAGAAAAAAAAAGAAAAACAAGGGACTATCTCACCTTCTCAGTAGAGGTTTATACTATCTGACTCTGAGGAACTATAATTTAATGACCTCAAACTTACTCTTCTGGTCTTACCTATGTGCTCACAGGTACAGCATAAATCCCACCCATCATGTCAGCCCCTATGATGGGCAGAGGAAGATGCTGAGAAAAAGAGGGCCTCTCTGCTGAGACAGCAAATAACAGAAGAAAAGTGAATTCTAAACTTCCAGAGCTCAGAGTTCAAGAATTAGTGTCTGTCAGAAACATTGACTTGCCCTTCCAAATTATTAATAGTTCCACTAATTTTCACATTCGCTAGTCTTTGCTTTTGCACAGGCCCCAGGGCTGCTAAAAATGAGTCCCTGGGCTTTCCTTGAACAATGCCTGTGGTTGAAGTAGAACAAGGAATCCTAATAGCTTTCCGGTGTCCAGAAGTCAGGGAGGTCTCTAACAGAGACTCTAGCGCAGGGGGATTCTGGCCTATCGAGTGTGGATAAACCCAGCTCACACACATCTAAACTAATGAAGTGATGGGGATGGAACGTGCTGGGTTCCCAGCTTGGAGTTTTCTGTTTTCTGAGCTGGGAGCTCTACTGTAGTGTTGACGATTTCAAACTGACTTAGCAATGGCTCTAAGGAAATGGAGAACAACCAAGTAAATTCCATGATTTTGAAACTGACACTCTGAAAGTCCACACATACAACGTCTCTCAAATCATGATTGCTTCACAGCTGTACTACTTTAGGTTCCTGAAGATTTTTTTCTGGTTCCTCGGTGAGAAGTCCTAAATGAAACTTGTGAAGAAGCTCAGCAGAACTCAGCTTGGATGTTACACACTCTGCTCTGGTGTAAACTTCAAAGATGAGCCAGGGAGAAAGCAGAACTTCCTAACTCTTACCCTGCTTGTGCGCCCTCTAGAAAAATAATTTATCAAGTGGGTGGAGCTGGAATTCAAAATCAGGTTGGTTTGACTGGAGAGACTACGTTCTTAAGAGCTGTGCTATTATGCTCCCAGGGGGATCAGAGAATGTGGCTCAGATGGTGTTAAATGATTCACAGCCAACTAACCAGTCTCTAGAAAGAGATTCTAAGCATTAGGAGCAAGGCTTTTTTTTTAAACTCTCTCTCTCTAGTCCAACGTGCACGCACGCGCGCACACACACACACACACACACACACAGAGTGCCAAAACCAACCTCTCTGGCATTTTCATCAGGGACTTAAAGGAAAACATAGGAAAATATCTTACATTCTCAGGTGACACAAAATAGAAGTGATATGTAATATCTCTTCTATTAAAAAATATTTAATCAGGTAGGAACAACTGGCTGAACCTAACAGGGAAACCCAATAGCAATAAACATAAAGTCCAGTATTTAGGTTCTACTAATTAGTTGTTCAAGATGGGAAGACCTGGAAGGCAACAATTTGTATAAAAAAAGATCCAAGGCTTTTAGCTGAGTACAAATTCCATGAGACCATCCAGTGGAAATGAAAGATGGGGGTGGGCTGACTTGAAGGTGGCACCTTAATCCCTGACTCCTGGTGTTCATGCCCTTCCCCTTGAGCGTGGATGGGACCAGTGACTTGCTTCTCACCAACAGAATACAAAGTGATGAGATGCCACTTCTGTGATTACATTGTGTGAGATGCTGACTCCCATTTTGCTAGGAGACTCTCTCCCTCGCTGGCTTTGAGGAAGCAAGCAGTCACATGAGGAGGGCTGCAGGACATGGAACTCAAGGCGGCCTCAGCCAACAGCCAGCAGGGACCTGAGGCCCTCTGTCCAGCAGCCTGCCAGAAGCTGAATGTTGTCCACAACCACATGAGCGTGGGAGCAAAGCCTTCCCCAGGAGACCCTCACATAAGACTGCAGGCCCAGCTGACACCTTGACTGGAGCCCTGGAAGACCCTGAAGCAGAGCACCCAGCTAAGCCAGGCCTGGACTCCTGACCCACAGCAATTGTGAGATGGTAAGTGTGCATTCAGTCACTAAGTTTGCGGTAATATCGTTATGCAGCAGTACACAACGAATACCAATTTCACCCTAGAATCATACTATACACTAGTCAGAGCCCATCTGGATTGTTGCACCAGCACCAGGTGCTACCTGTGAAGAGGAACAAAAATAAATAAGGGATGTACCCAGAAAGGTCAGGAAGTGGTGGACCCGTGCCCCATGAGGTGGACTGGAAATGTTCACCCTTGAGAAAGAAACAGTTTGGGACATCATAGACCAAGTAACTGCAATGCTGAGGGGGGCTGGTTTATGCTGTGCTGAGGGCCAATGGGGTAAGATACTAGTAAAAGACAAAGAAGGGCATACTAATGACAAGGGCTGTATAAAATGGAGTAGACAGCCTCATGAGGCTTCATCAGATGAAAGGTTGGGCTGCACCACATTTTGCATCCAGATATAAGAAGAATCAACTTCTGTCTCCCTATACACAAGGGTCGTGTGCAGTGAAAGTCTGATGTAACACTATGACCAAGAGTTTGGGCCTTAAGGTGAGTTCATGCATTTACATCTACCTTCATTTGTATTTGGCTGTAATTATAACTTATGGGGCAGATAGGGAGAAGTGAGTTGATAAGGAAAAGGGTATATATATGAAAGGGGGTAGAGAAGGTATGGATGAAAGCTTTCCTTCCCCATTTTCAATCCAAAGTATATATCAATGGCAGTTATTTTGCAGGGAACCAGCACAATCAATGGCTGATATCAGAATATTTTCAGTAGCAAGATAAGCAAAATATATGCATGTATATGGTGTGTGTGTATTATGTGTGTATGTCTGTGCATACACACACACATATATACAGTTCCTTTCCTCCATCACGCCTTAGGCCTTACCTAAAGTGCCACTGGATAAGGGGTTAGCGTGTTAGGACTTCATTTTTGGCAAAGGCCAACGACATACAAGTTGAATGTGCGATTAGAAAAGCTGCTTTAACATGCTGTGTGATTCTGGGTTAGAGCAGCATAACCTGCAGTGAGATTCTGCAGAGCAGGGAGCTTTACCTAGGACAGGCCAGCAGGGGGAGCCACTGGACTAAGAAAATGAAAAGCTGCTGGGGCTTCAGAAAGCTGCTTGACTATTTAATCAGCTGCTCAACTGAAGTTGCTGGATTGAAAAAGATGGTGTTTGCAAAATATCCTGCAGAGTTTTCAACATGACAAAGGTTTAGATGAGAAGGAACCCCAATACATAAAGGACAGCTCTTAAGAGTTTTATTTAAAGTGAGTTCAGTTCACCGGCTAGAAGATAAAGGTCTGGCTGAGTGGTGCTTGGCTGCAAGTGGGAAGCATTTGGGAAGCATGAAAAAAAATACAGATAAAAAAGAATACTAAAGACTGGGGCCCACCTCAAAGTTCTGATTTAATTGGTTCAAGGTGCAGGCTAGGTACGCGGAATTTTCCAAACCTCCCAGTGATTCTAATGTCACAGCAAGGGTTGGGCTCGCTGACTGGCCCCATCTAACTAGGCCATCTCTCAGAGGCCCTCAGTTTAGTTAGACGGTATATAGATTTTTTTTTTTTTAAAGTCTTCAGCCTGGGTCCAGAGGGCTACAAAAAGATTTTCAGTAGATGAATGAACAAAATAAGCAGTTGGCTGTTACAGAAATTAGAGGATACCTAGAAACTAAACTGGAAACTACTCCACGAAACGCTCTTAACTGGAAAATTCTGCAGTGAAAGCAGCTCATTTAAAATGTTTCCCTCCAACAAAATTTTCCTTCTTTTCCCTCTCCCTTTCCTCCTACCGTTTCTATTCCCTGTCTCTCTAAACGCTGACTCCCTCATTGATTTCACTGGCATCTCAACGGCTTCTCTCTTCTTTTCACTGAGTGATGTTATTCTGACAGGGCTTCAGACTGCCAGCTCCCCGCTGTGGGAGCCACAAGGATGGAAATGTCCCTGCACGTTGTTCAGGAGCCTGAGGGTGGAGGCTGCTGAGGCTGGAGGGGGCGATGTTGCCAAGCAAATGCAGCAGAACTAGGCTGGCTGCCTGAAGCAGTGGTACAAAAAGCAAAAACAGAAGGACACCCAGGGAGAGGCACTTGGAGGTAGGAACACTAGATGCTGGATGGAGCCTTGCTGTTCAAAGCTTGTGGTCCATAAACTAGCAGCATCAGCATCACCTACAGAAAGAAGCTCAGGGCCCACTCCCAACCTGATGAATCAGAATTTATAATTCAACACAAACCCTGGGTGATTCATACACATACTTAAGTTTCAGAAGCACTGCTTTTAAAGAAGTCATTCTAACTGGATTTTTCAACCAAAAAAGAGCAAGCAGTAGGTGGGAAGTAATCACTACAGGTACATCTTCATTCAGAGTACCTGTGGAAGATTATTTGCTCAGATAGCATTTGGAAGAGAGGTGGGCATCTCATATCGGGAGCTAGTACAGATGACAATGATTTGCGTTGGAGGACTGGCTCGGCATTCTGTAAGTCAGAGTTCGCCCACCAGTACCTGCTTTCCTGTCCTTACTTCTACAGTCTTATACCCCAGGTGTCCCTTACAGCAAGAGGCTTCAGATCATTTCTCAAAACTGGCAGGATGTGAATAATCATCATCATGAAAGAAATACTCCATTCATCCACTGATGTTCTTTACTTGGGCTGCAAACTTGAGGCCAACTGAAACTCGATTGACAAATATATGTGTCGTATAGGACATATAACACATGCCCAGATTGATTGCCATCTTCTTTTTCTTGCATGAAAGTAGTTTTCCTATTTACTGAGCATTGACTCTGTGCAAGGCAGTGCGCTGATTATTGGGAGACAGAAAAATGTGTATTTATAACTTCTGCCCTCAAAAATGTAGCATGTTAAATATTCATTTTTATTACATTAAAATTAAAAAGGACAAAGCTATTGAACTGATTCATAACATTATGAAACTTTGACACCCTTCAGAGTGTTTTAGAAAATTATATAATTTTCAAAAACATGTTAATGTGAATGTATTAGATTCCTGTGGATGCTGTAACAAATAACCCCAAACTGGGTGGCTTAAAACAACAGAAGTTTAATCCTTTTGAGAGTCTTAAGTCAGAAGTCAGAAATCAGATTCATTGGGTTGAAGTTACTGTCAGCAGGGTCAACCTCCCTCTGGAGGCTCTAGGGGAGAATCTCTTTCTTGCCCCTTCCAGCTTCTGGTGGCTAAAGGCATTTTTCACTCTCATTTCTGCCTCTGTCTTCATGCTGTCTTCTCCTCTTCTGCATCAAATCTCCTTCTGGCTCACTCTTATAAGGACACTGATGGCTGCATTTAGGGTCCTCCTGGATAATCCAGGATACTCTCCCCATTTCAAGATCCTTAACTTAATCCCATCTGCAAAAAATACCCATTTTCTAAATAAGGTATAATTACAGGTTCAGGGATTAAGGTCTAATGTCTTTCATGTTTGTTATTCAGCCTACTACAGAGTAAAATGACCATTTACAAAATATTATTTCTAAATGACACTCAAAGTGGATATTTTATACATATAAAACATGAAGGAAACAGAAAAAAACTGTGAAAGTAAGTCTACTTGCAGCAATAACTTCACATAAGCTGCCTGACAGTTTGTAATGTTACACCTGTTATTTCATACGAGTTGTGATCAACACAGTAAAATAGGGCAATATTGGCTACTCTGCAGGTGAGAAAACCATACTGCAAAGCAAGGCACTTGCTTAGGTGCCCTTGAAGAGAGAAACAGAGGCAGGACACAACCCGGATTTGTGTCTGGTGCCCTACCCACCTGGTCACTTGGATGCCAGAGCAATTAACAGGACCGTTAATTCCTCTCAGGTGACTCCTAAAACAACTTCCGTATGCAGGACCAGCAAAGACTGAAGCCCAGCGGTCAGCCAGGCCATCTCACTAGCTACGTGACCCCTCTCCCCACAGCAGGTGCTGCCATGCTTCTGCTGACCTACTGAATGTACTGAGATTGGTTGCAAAGTCAAGGAATGATTCTCTCATAGAGCTATTTACTAAGAAAATGGATATTGTCATTTATTCTTATTCGATTCTATCCGACAATAGTAATGGAAGTGCTTATCCCTCAAACCAAAAAGAAAAAATAATGTATTATTTTTTTCTTTCTTTGGATGTAGTGCACAGAATTTTGTTTATATTAACATAATAAGCACCCGTGAGCTCACCGCCCCAGACAAGAGCTAGATTATTTAAAAACAACAACGTCAAATCCTCAGGCCCCATGCGATCACCCAGCATCTCCTGCCCCCCACCTGCCGTAAGCTCCATTCTGAACCATGTTCATCACTCTACCTTCCTTTTAAATATAATTTTATTGTCCTTATAAAGACTATAAAACATTCTAATTTTAATTATTTAAAAATTTCTATACAAGATATAGGGCTGTAGCTAATCTTTTGAGATTTTTTTCCCCACTTAACGTTATATTGCTAAGATTCATCCAAACTCTTGTGTGACTATTATGTGAATAGAATATTATTCATCCACTCTCTTATTGATAGACATTTGTGTTGTTATAAGTTTCTGCCCAGGATTCAGGAGGGAAAACTGCATTACGTACAAATGGCAAGTTGAAAGCTCAGCAGTGATCTCATTATCCTTTCACCACCATAAAATTCCATAATACAAAAATAAAACACTGGCACCTACAATGGAGTTGTGTTCCAACAGTTTGAGAACTGTTTGGGACTCACAATGTATTTCCCCAAAGAAACAATTCTCTACATGGTGGTTAGTCCCCTGGCTGCTGCACAAAAGCCTGTTGAATTCATAACAAACCAAAAAGCACTACGGAGCCAAACCACTCTGCACAACGGGGCTTCCGATAAAATGCAGCCACCGTGGAAATCACAACACTTCCTATGGAGGTGGCCAGGGAGCAGGACAGGGCTCCTGTCCCCAAGACTCACCAAGCTCTAGCGTGGGGCAGCAAGGCCAGCCCAGAGGAGGAAGACCAGGCTGGTCCGAGGCTTCCAGGCCCACGGAGAGGCTGGGATGGGGACTGAAACCAAGAGGAAGGGAGCTCTGACTTGGGAGGAGTGACAAGCACTCTAGCAGAAGGGGTAAGGGGTCGTCAAAAAGGGAATCGTGGGCTTCCCTGGTGGCGCAGTGGTTGAGAGTCCGCCTGCCAATGCAGGGAACACGGGTTCGTGCCCCGGTCCGGGAAGATCCCATGTGCCGCGGAGCGGCTGGGCCCGTGAGCCATGACCGCTGAGCCTGCGCGCGTCCGGAGCCTGTGCTCCGCAACGGGAGAGGCCACAACAGTGAGAGGCCCGCGTACCGCAAAAAAAACGCCAAAAACAAAAAAAACGGGAATCGTTTTCTCTGTGTCTTTTGCACTGGTTAATGGGGGTGGTGGTGGTCAACACAACAGTAAGGTGGGGTCCAGAGGTTGCCCTCACGGTGTCTCCAGTGGGTGAAAGGCTTGGCTTTTCTTTCTCCTCTTCACAACCTTTGTATCTCTTCTTTCACAGAGGCACCTACTTGCACTGAGGATGGGACTTCGGAGAGGCAGAACTGGGGGCGGGGCAGGGGGAGCTCTTGGAGGAGGTGGAGAAAACTGAAAGGAGGTGCCACCTCCGTTGTGTTATGTCTGCAGTGCTGGAGCGGTGGGGGAAGGAGAGCATTAGAGCCTCCTGAGCTGTAGCAGGAGCAAGGGCTGTGTCTGTATCGAGAATATGTAGGTCAGGGCCTGCCTATCAAAAGGAAATCCATACATTTACCTGTTCTAAAAAAAGAGGCTATTATTTTTAGAGCTTTGAATGGGCTATGCAGGAATGTATGAGTTACAGCTAAACCTCTGGTAAGTTTACTGGCAAAAAAAGAGGCTGTTAAAAAAATTTAGGTCAAGATAGTTCTATAGAATGTCCTACATATGCAGTATTTTATTATAGTTTTGGCAGCTGTGTATATACTATTCAGATATATACAGTTTCAACAGATATGTATGTTATTACATATTATTCATAAAAAGTTTTTGTGAACTTGTTATTGCCAAGGACCGACCGTGCTAGAAGTTAGGATGCAATTATGGAAAAGATAGTCCTTGATAAAGGTAATCTTCATGATAAACTCTAGGTCCTCCAGGGCCCCACGGGCCTGCTCCTTCCTGATCAAGAATAGATTCACTTCGTTATAAAGTAGAAACTAACACACACATACACACACAAAACAATGATGTTGAAAAGAAACAGTAAAATAAAAGAGAAATTGTTCCTCAAAAAGAAAAAAGAATAGATTCCCAATCCCAAAGCAACGTTCTCTTGGCAATTGATATGAAATACCACAGACTTTCCCCTACAAAAGGGGTTACTTATTCCTAACAGATTCAGTGGGTCAAGAACTGGTATTTAGAATACCGATGTTAAACTTTAGTATTCATAACCTAAAATTAGTAAATTACTTAGAGTTGAAAATGAGGTATTCTATCAGGAAGTATGGCTGCCAATGAAGTCCTGACAACTCTGGATGCCCCTGACAACCACTGGCACATCAAGAGAGCTGGGATTCTGCAATTCTCTGGACAACGCTGAGCTAAAGGTTCATCAGTGTTACAATGACTTGGTTATAAATTTTCAGTTGCTGTTATTCTTGATTTTAAAGCAGATATACCTAATTCTTCTTCACCGCTTAATCTGTGTTTTTCAAATACTCATTGCTATGGACTGAATCTTTGTGCCCCCCAAAACTCAGAGGTTGAAACCCTAACCCCCAATGTGATGGTATTTGGAGATTGAGTCTTTGGGAGATAATTAGAATTATATTAGGTCAGGAGGATGAGGGCTTCATGATGGGATTAAGGTCCTTATGAAAAGAGGAGGAGACAAAGGATCTCTCCGTGTGCACACTCCAAGGAAGGCCATGTAAAGACATAAACAGGAAAAGGGCCCTCACCAAGACCTGACCATGCTGGCATCCTGATCTTGGACCTCCAGCCTCCAGAACTGAGAAGTAAACCTTTGTTGTGTAAGTCCCCCAGTCTATGGTATTCTGTCACAGCAGTCAGTAGTGATGAAGACACTGACATTTACTGTTTTCTCCACAGTTAAACAGGAAAGAATGGGATTGGTAGGCCAAGAGTTTACAGGGTTCAGAGGGGTTGGGGGGAGGGGCTTCAGCACCTATGAATATGAAATGTGGTATAATGAATAAAAGCCCTAAATGGGGATCCCTGATTTATACAAAGACATACAAATGGTGTCTCAAACAGTTTGAGTGATTTGCAACAGCCAAACAGCCAATGGTGATAGGTGTGGGGAGGGGAGACGGGATGGTCTCTGAACTCTAGAGATCTAATGGGCTCCCTCCCATTAAATTATACTGTAAAAATAATTTAAACACTCATGATGACCTCTGACCACAAATTTTATCCTCATGTGAAGGACAAAGCGGAGATTAAAGATACCCAGATAAATCAGGGATTGGGCTAACAATGGTATCTCTTCCTCTCCTCCACCATGCTTCTCTAAGACCATCCTGTTTTGTTATTTCTTGAGAAGTTGTTTTCACTCTGGATGATCAACACATCATAAAATATTGCCATCATGGTTTATTATTTTCAGTAAAGGATAAAGTTCCCCAAAAGTTTGGGATCTCGATGTTGACATGTGTGGCCTCCTCACACAGGGGAAGCTGTCAGCAGCTGCTTTAGCTCTCCTCTCTCAAGAAGGCAGCTTCACATCATTCCCTCTCCGCTGTGCCCCATTCTCCTGCTGACAGGTTACAGGGGACAAAGGACAGCCTTGCAAGACTGCCTGTCAACAAAAGGAGCAAAGGGCCAGTCCAAATAAAGCACAAAGCCTTCTAATGATCACAGTCACTAAAAAGGCAGGGAACTTAGTTCTTTCAAAGAGGTCACCCAGATTTTCTAATATTCAGCCACCTCTGTCTGTGTCTTATGATTAAAACAGGCTCACAGCGCAACAAGCTGAGGAACAGAGATTGAGGGTGGATAGGCATTTCTGAAAGATAAAAAGTAAGGATGTTGGCCAATGGCGCTGCTGCCTAAGAGTCCTAGGGACTCATTCTTTTACTATAAGTGAAATTAAATTAAAAGCAGAAGGAAACACTCACTGCCGCTCTTATTTTCCTACGTCGCTTTAGAGACAGTGCACACGCAGTTGGCTCAGTCTTACTCGCACAAGATTGTCCTCAGCACGTGCGTTTTCAGACTACACTGTACTTTACAAACAGAGCCATTGGTGCCTTTCTTTCTCCTGCTAGCCTTGTCAAAAGAAGGCAGCAGCCATATGATCAGGGTCATCTACAGTCCCTTAAAGGACCGGACTTGAATCCAAGTACAATCACCATCTTTCAGCACTTTCTCATTCCATGTACCATGCTTACATGAGTGCAATTTAATGAGACTTAAGTCATAAAACTCACTGTCCTCTACTAGCTTACTCACTGCCTAAGGCTTAAACTACCTCCTACTTGAACTGACAAGCTAGGTTTCCCCAAGATGCCTTTGAAAATATACTTTTCCATCTTTAGACAATCCCCTGGAAGAAACCCATCTCTTCCTTAATTGGCTCTTCTGTCATTGATTTCATAATTAAAAGATCCAAACAGTGCCAAGCAATTCAGTTTTGTTATGGTGTATTCATAACATAAAACAGACTTTGATTCTCTTATTCACATGTCTATTACTAGATTAGAAACAAACACTTTGGAAATACTCAGACTCAACCAAGACCTCGCTTATTTTAGATGATGCTAGTGGTGATACAGGTGGACAAACAAAATACCTCAAAACACATATTCCCAATTCTTAAGTTACTTTAAAATTACCCAACAGTATTTGCATTTGAGGCCAGGCTGGACTTTGTCTGAAGTGAGGGTAGGGTAGAAAACTCTTAGTTGGTTGAGTACAAGGAATGTTCATGGTTTTAGACTTCAGAGGGTATGAATGCAAGATGAGAGCATGAAGTATTCAGGGGCTGCTACTAGGAAGAGGTGTTTGGAGAGTGCCCGCTGAAGGCTGAGGGAAAGGAGGGTCTCTGTCCCATTGTCAAGTGCTCCTCTTGTGAAGGACATGTTGGAAATCACCTTATTTAATCCTCTCAACAAAGCCTCCACGTGGGTCATATTCCTCCATGTTACAGATGAGGAAACGGAGGCTTAGAGCTACCAACGGACTTGACTAAGGCCTCACCATGCAGACAGAAGAGGCAGGATTTAAAAGGGGTATCCGGATCCAAAGTCTACACTCCTTACTTAATATGACCCTGTTTTGAGGTTCTAGGCTCAGGCTGTATCCTTCCTTCTGGGATGAAACTGTCCACCCCCACTCAGTCATTCTTCTGGTTGGGAAGCCACCATCACATCCTGGAGGTGGCTGGGGGAATTGTCGGGGGGCAATCCTAACAGGATGAGTGAACTCATTTCTTCCTTATCCTTGATAACCTCTGCGTGTTTTCTACTTTTCCCCATTTAGCTCTGAAAAAAGTATATAACCACGTCACATTCTACCAGACAATCCATCAAATGGAATTACCTTAACTAATCAGCTATATTGCTCAGTGATTAAGAGACTGTCTACCAGATCTGAGTTTAGGTCTTTGTGTACCATTTACTTACCAACCACATGGTCTTGGTAGGTACTAGGACCTCCAAAATCAATCTATCTGTACTCAAATTTCTACTTAAATATTTTGAATGCTGTAACTTAACTTCTTTTATTCTAGTTAGTTAACTTCCCTGTGCCTCAGTTTCTTCTTTGGTAAAATGGTGATAACAAAGAGTACCTACCTCATTGGGTTCTTGGTAAGAAAACTAAATAAGGTAATCCATGTAAAGTACTTAGAGTCCCATGTGACACACACTGGCACTCAGTGAATGTTGGGGGCCATCACTATCATCACCATTATCATTTATATGGGTTGATTAGCTTAAGACACACTTTCCTTTTATGGCTATGGGATAATAATAACACGATTTCACAACATTGTGAGAGTTAGTGAGATAATGCATAAAAATGCTTACCATGTCACTTTGTTTAGCTAACAGTAATAGTGGTAGTATTAGTAGTGATGAAAATATTTATCTATTTCCTCACTGTCGGACTTTTCTATTCGGAAATCTTTGTGTCCTTGTGACTATTTAGCAACTCCAGGGAGTCTCGTTTCTAACCCAAATAATATGAATACTTAACATTTTTTCTAACTCATTCTGTAGAATCATGCGTCAATTTATAATTCCATCAAGAGTACAAGAGTCCATCTTGCCAAGAGTAGCATTATTTTGAAAAATCTTCCCTGAAGGATTATATATCTTGCTGAAGCTGTGGAAGTCAACATTATGTGGTGATCTCCACAACCATGACTAGGACCAACAAAAATCAAATTGAAATTTTGTGTCACTATAATACAGAAAATCGATGATGGAGAAGCAGGAGCTACAAGGCATTTGTTATGAAGACTGTAAATCACACATGCTGATAAATGAACAAGCCTGATGAGAACATCATCTTCCCCTGTGTGAGAAGGTGGTGCTGTGATGTGAAAAATACAGCCTCACGAAGTACATTGTGTCCTCAACAGGACAAGGAAATCAATAAAGAGCACAGTTCACATACTCGCAACAAAAAACCAGGGTTAGTATTTTTGAAGTATTCAGTTGTTTCATTAGATGAAAAATGTCTACTTCGAGGGCTTAAAATATCGATGCCCCAAAGAGTTCTTCCTTACTGCCACATGGCATCGGTCTTAGACGAGATCATGGTGAGAGGCTCCCGAGGCCACGGGAATAAGTTAAGGGGATGCAGCTTCTCACTGTGCAGGAAATAATTCTTCTTAAGGGCCATATATCAGTCCAGAAAGAGCTGAGAGGCTTTTTAAAAGATACATCAGAAACAAACTAAAAGAGATTCATTCTGGTCATTTTCTTTTCATCTTGAACACAAATGAAAAAAAAGTTGCTAATAAAAATATAATACACTCGCCCGTGTATCTTACAATAACTAGACACCCAATCTGCATTTATATAAAATTCAGTGGAGATCTCTTGTGACCTAAATTATGGTAACATGTTTGCCTCCGGAGTAGAAACCTGGTACTGTGGTCCTGGGGTTAGAGACATGTTTTTTACTGTTTACTATTTTGTACTGTTTGAATTTTTAAAAATTATCCATGTTTTAATTATTTTAAAGAAACTCATGAATAACTATGTAAATAAATAAATATATAAAATGTACCGGGACATTTGGCAACACCTGTAGACATTTTTGGTTGTCACAAGTAGGGGTAGGGATTGCCACTGGCATTTAGAGACCAGGCCCACTGTTAAACATCCTACAATGCATAGGACAGTATGCTAAGATGAAGAATATCCAGCTCAAAATGTTAACAGTGCTGCTGTTGAGAAAGCCTCTCTCTAAATGATGGGCCTTTACATACAGAACATAAACACACAGAGTACGAATTCTACAAACAACTACTGAAGCTCCCTCTTGGCTCATCACTACTCCAGACAGAGGATACCATCCAAAGAGACAGGGAATGGGTCTGATCCTACAGGTGGCACACCTCCCCCATGCCCAAGCAGTTTCCTGCCTGACTGAGGAGAAACAGCTTTCATCAGTGGCTCTTAGCAGAGGAAGCATTAACAGCAAGATTGGGACCTTTCCTGTTGCCTCAAGACATCTTGGAGAGATGACCATAACGTCCTCTCCTCATGGGCCTGTGTGGGTGGAGAGGCAATTAGGGGGTGTCCTACTCCAATTATTCTTGTTTAAGCAAGTTTGGATAAAAGCCATTCACACTTTTACGTTTTAAATATATCACTAGCACCTATATTCAGTGATAATCCAGTGGCATCAACCAATGGTCTATTTGAGACTCATAGGCTTCAATTAACTTAGGGACAGTATAGTAACTAAAGGAGGAAAGTTTCTTACAAAGCACTATTTGCTTAGAGGGACACTGGTCCCCAAAAAGATCCCTTGACAAGACAACCAAAAAACTTCAAATCGGCAATACTTAGGGAGGTTTCACTGATGGCAAAATAAAAGAGGAATGGATGACTCTTGCCTCCTTGAAACATATGGTCTATTTAGGTTCATTTCAACTTATCCTAATATTGTGCCTTCCCTCCCTCTCTCTCTCAGTAGATGTCCTACCCTTGCTCAGATTTGCATTACAGTATATTGTAATAAAACCACATGTTTCAGCTGAAAGGGACCTTAAAAATCACCTAACAAAATCCTCACATTTTATAGATAACAAAAATAGCTGACACATATAGAGATTTTTTTTTTTTTTCATATAGAGATTTTTATGTACCCAGCATTTTTTTCAGTGATTTACTTCTATTAATTCCTTTAGTCCTCAAAACTACTTGGTGAGTTAGATATTATTATCATTCCCATTTTACTGATGGGAAAATGAGACACAGAGAGGTTAAGTAACATGTTGTCAGAATTCTAAGATGACCTTCAGTTAGTCATGCCCTTGTATAACCCCCTCCCACTGAATGCTGAAGAAGCTATGACTTGCTTCTAGCTAACAGTATATGGCAATGGTGATAGGAGGGTCACTCCTATAAGACTCTGTCTTAGTAGACTCAGTAGACTGGAGAGAGATTCTCCCACTGGTCTTGAAGAAGCAAGCTGCCATGTTGTGAGAGGTACTACAAGACAGCCACACAGCAAGGAACTGGGGGCCTCTAGGAGCCAAGAGAAGCCCCTGACTGACAGCAATAAAACAAGGACATCATCCCTACAACCATAAGGAACTGAATTCTGCCAATCACCACGTGAAATTGAAAAAAGATCCCAAGCTCCAGAAAGAAATGCAGTCTAGTCAACACCTAGACTGCAGCCTTGTGACACCTTGATCAGAGGATCCAGTTATGCTGTGTCTGGACTCTTGACTCACACAAGCTATGAGGCAAAAATACATATTGCTTTCAGACACTAAGTTTATTGGAATTTATTAGGAATCAATGGAAAAATAACAACCATGTCCAAGATCACAGACCAAGTCAAAGGAAGAGCAAGGATTCAAACCCCAGTGGTAAGGCTCCACTATCCATCCCCTTAACCACAAACACCAAACTGTTAACAATTGCCATCTCTGGGGCAGGGGGCAGGGAGAGGTGAATTATTTTACTTACCCTATTTAATTTTTCTTCATTGCACTTTTTACTCTCTGACCTATAACACACTCATGAACACATGCACAAATATACAATTTACTGTCTGTTTCTCTGATTAGAATATGAGACCCATGTGGGCAAGATTTCTGATTTTTTTGTTCACTGTTGTATTCCCATCACCTAGAACAATGCCCAGCACTACGTATATGGCAGAATTATTTGTTGAATTCCATGAATGAATGAAATCATTGAGAAGTTGAGGCTTAGAGACTTGCTCAAAGTCCCTCAATGGTTAGCAGCAAAGCCAGATGTGATCAATTGTGTTACTGATCTTGATTCCTCACCCCTTCCTATAACTGCACCCTCTGTCATGTGACTTTGCAGTTCCTCCATGGCACTCTAACTTGCCTGGTTAATGGGATGGAGCTGGAAGTGAAAGGGGCAGTTACCAACTTAGGAGGTAGCACCTGTTTCCATTCGCCCTTCACGCCCTTCTGCCATTGCCACAGAAAAGCACACCTTGATTAGCCCACTGGTCCAAGGAGGATAAAAAATATGCGGAGCAAACCTGGACTTCGATGAGCTGATCTTGGATCAGCCAACCTAACTAACCCATATGAGCATTTGAACAAGAATAATTGTTTTAAGCTGCTGAATTTTGAGGCAGTTTGTTATGCAGCATTATCATGGAACAGAAAGAGTTCTTTTGCACTTTTAGCCTACCTGAGGTCTTATTAATGTGGAATTTTACAGCATTGGCATTCTGGGGAAGAAAGCCCTAGCAGTAAAGGAAGACAAAATTGATGCTTTAATAGTCCTTTTGTTGGCTATAGGATACTTTGTAACCATTATGTTAAAAGCAGATTTTTAGGCTAGAACACATCAAAGATCATAATTCTACTAAAATAACAAAACCAATACATAAATGCACTTCTGAAATTAAGGCATTACAAAAAAAGTCGTTTTAGATTAAAGGGAGAGTGAAGGTGTGAATTGGAGCCAAGAGTTCAATAGCTAAGAAAGCCCATGTCAATGTAGAGCTGACAATGGTTAATCATCCAGTTTCAAGATCTGAAAAGACTAAAAAGGGTTTGGATTTTTGTAGCCTGCAGTCTCTGTCTATACTTTAAAATATAGTATTATTGTCCATAATTTAGTCAAAATGGAAAATAGATCAAAGATAAGTCTATTTGGTGTAATTTTCCCTGGATAAGGGTGTAGAAGGAGTGTCAAAGCTTAATATTACAGACATGAAAGCAGAAGTACCAGGAAGCTGTTAGCTGGATGGAGCTGTCCTTTCACAGGGCTGAGCTAGCCCACGGGCGGTGATGCAGACGATAGGAGTGGAAGCAGGCTTAGCACCAGGCTGCTACATCTCTGCCAATAAGAACAGCCGAGTTATTCTTACTTATTGGGACCTACTCTATGCCAGGCTCCCTCTGCTAGAATATATATATCATATATATATAAGATATATATATATCATATATATATGATCTTCAATCATCACAGTGATCCCAACAAGTTAGGTACTCTTGTGATCATGATACAGACAAGGCTCAGGAAGTGAAGTTCGCTGTAAGAGGGCAAACTGGTAGTAAGTGGAGGTGAGGAAAAAGAAAACAGAGCTCTGACCCCAAGGCCTAGATCCTTTCTGCACCATCACCTGCTCCTCAGGTTTCTAAATAAGGTGGCTTCCTTTCCTTTCTGTTTTTTCTTGCTTCTTTTGAGTTTATCCAGTTTGTATCTACTCATCATTAATACCATGACTTATAAATTTATCCAGCAATACCACTGTCCCCATGCCTCTGTTCAGGAAACAGTGCCACATTTATTTGTCTATTGTTTGCCAGCACAACCCCTGGCTGATGCAAAGCCAATCTAATTTGATTTCATGCAAGCCCTGAAATTGGATGAAGCTGGTTAGCAGCACCATTCTTTATTTATGGAAATAATCTGGAAGGCTGGCTAGCTTCTGCACTCTGGTGGCCCTGTAATTCAAAATGCTCTGTTATCTTTCTGCACAGATTCACCTACTCACAGAACACAAGGAATAACAGAATACACCAGTGTTGGCCCTTCCTCCCAGAGCTCTTTGAATGCAGAGCCCTTCCAGAAGCACTGATACTCATCCATCATAGAGCATTGTCTATTTGCCCCACTTATGTCAAACACGAACACCCATTCAGGCAGATGAAGTCATCAATAACAGCAACACACACCCAAAGTCCAGCATTTGAGGGAACATCACCAAGCAGCCAGTACTGCTGAGCTGAAAGTTTCTATGAAAGCTCACCAGGAGATATCTTGTTTTAAAGGACTTGCCTCTCTAAAATCTTTGTTTCTAACTTTCAACTGTAAAAAAAGTTATTATGGACGATCATATGCAAATAGACAAATAATAATAATAATTAACAGTATCGGACCATATTTGACAAAAAGTGAGTGTGCTAGCAGAGGCCCAGTCCTAAACCTTGTAGGAAACTACCATCTGGAAATGCTCCCTGCACGCCCTGGACATCATATCATGTCCATCTTATCAGCAGAACGTTCTCTTTTCCTTCCACTAACGGGCACTTAGAACTGTTTCATACTTTTCTTTTACATATCTTGAAAATCTTTCCATATGAGAGAAAACAGTGGGGAATAAAATCTTAGGTCAATCTCTATTGAAAGTGAAATGTTTCTCACTAAGAAGCATTAACTTCAGAGAAAACAGACCTGTGGCCTTAAACAATTTTTGTTCATTACAAATGGATTCCAGCAGATAAAGTGAAGAAAGGAAACATCACAGGACCCACGAGTAGACAAACAAGAGCCCTGTAGGGATTCAGACTGCCTTCCTTCTCGATATTGGGATTTTGCTTCTTATTTCCTTTTCCTCTTTTTCTCAACAGGAACAATAGTCTTATTGACATTTGTGGGAAGCTTAAACAAAGGTCCCTTCTAGGTCACGGTCTGTGCCTCTACAGTACTGGTGCATATGGAGTTACTGTAGACAAGGCTTTGTTAGTTTTGTTTGAAAGTTTGACTGACAAATAAAAATTCATTCACACAGGGATTCCCTGGTGGCGCAGTGGTTGAGAGTCCGCCTGCTGATGCAGAGGACACGGGTTCGTGCCCCGGTCCGGGAAGATCCCACATGCCGCGGAGCGGCTAGGCCCATGAGCCGTGGCCGCTGAGCCTGCACGTCTGGAGCCCGTGCTCCGCAACGGGAGAGCCCACAACAGTGAGAGGCCCGTGTACCGAAAGAAAAAAAAAAAAAAATTCATTCACATACATGCCCTCCCCACCCTCCACTCCTCCTATAGAATCCAGTCTCCAAAACCTTAAAACCTGCCATAAATGATGAATGTAAAAACCATCTTACATATAGTACCACTGGATTTATCACAGCAAGGCCTGAGACAAACTATATGCTACTTAGATTTCAAACGCACCCTGCAATTCTGCTTCTGACCTAGACTGAAAATCTCTCCAGAAGTCCTTACTAAATATATATGATTGGAGCCTGGGTTGGGTGGGCTGAGGAGGAGCAGTAAAAATGCACAACTCACATTTCAGCAGAACTTGTTAGTCCAGATGGAGCCACAGACCACACACTGAACAATTAGAGTATAACCTACAAAGAGTACAAATTAACACATATAAACTATCCACCCAGTTGACTGCACCAGGTATGCTAACGGCTTGATGGATTTTCATTAACGCTTGAGAGCACGTTTGGAATAGTCTTCCTTAAAATTGAGGGATATACCAAATTCAGTCCTCGAGGCCTGAAGGGCCAGCAGAAATCATGGTAAAATGAGGGGAATGTGTAGAGGGTGGCTGGTAGAAACATGCCGAGTATAATGTTCTTCTTTTGCGGTACATGGGCCTCTCCCTGCTGTGGCCTCTCCCGTAGGTGGCTGGTAGAAACATGCCGAGTATATATGTTCTTCTTTTGCGGTACACGGGCCTCTCCCTGCTGTGGCCTCTCCCGTTGCAGAGCACAGGCTCCGGACGCGCAGGCTCAGCGGCCATGGCTCACGGGCCCAGCCGCTCCGCGGCATGTGGGATCTTCCCGGACCGGGGCACGAACCCGTGTCCCCTGCATCGGCAGGCGGACTCTCAACCACTGCACCACCAGGGAAGCCCTCAAGTATAATGTTTTTGCCAGCAGAGAAAACATGTCAGATTTCAAATATACCCAAATCAAACTTCACCAGGGCAGAGGCTCTAACCTGCAGGCACAGGTCTGTAGGTGGAGATTGGCTGGAGGGCTGCTTTTCCCATAGGCAGCTCTCTAGTTCCACATAGCACCATGCAGGGCAACAGTAGTAGGAATCTGTTTAGTAGTGGTTAGTATAAGAATTGCTCATGCTAGGTTGGTAATCCATTTCTGAAAAGTTCTGCATGAAATTCTGCATCCATTTCTGCATGAAAATGCTACTGAGAGCCTATTTCCCATTAATATAAGTGAGAGTGAGAGGAATTTTGACATGCTACATGTCAAAACCCCAACCCCCCAATTTCCCCAAGTGTAATTACAACACTGGAGTCTACTAATACATGTCACCAATTATCATTTTAGGATACTTCCTGTAAAAGCAAACAAATGTTTTACAGATGCTCATATACATAGTCTTACCTATATTCCAGGAAGTAGAGTATGAAAAACCAATACATGTTCTACTGGGATAAAACAAAATAAAACAAAACAAAATAAAAAAGCAACCCTGTTCATTGGGAACAGAAATGCTGCTGATGTATATGTAATTATCGTGAGCAATGCTGGCTGCAGATGGCATATGGGATACAACCTGTGTGATCTGAATGGTGAGTAATGAGGAATTAGTAATGGAAGAGCATCTTGAGGCTGCAGACAGCATAGCCGCGAAGAATGCACAGAACATGGATAAGGGAGTAAAATCAGGGAATGGCTGGAGGAAGGGGTGATGGCTGGAGAAAACAAGAGATAAGAATGAGCTTGGTAAATAAGGCGGTTCAATAAGGAGACCAATCAGATTTGACGTAAAGGAACAATGGGCAAGTGAGCTTGAGTCAGATAAGAAGAGATTAAGGTGTCTGGACTTCACCTAATGCAGCAAGACAAGCAAAAGCACAAACAGACTAAGGCAAAGTCAAAGAACACATGAAGAGAACATTCTGTCAGACTGAGATAACACACTAGAAGGAAAATTACTAAGCATATTAATAAATCTCAGTGACAGTGGAAAGAACTTTTTAAAACTTAGTTTCAAGGATGCTTTAATATGAATAAGAAACTCAAAGACTTTGAGAACTGAAAGGGGCTTTCACAGTTGTCCCAGTCAACAGTGAATCTTCATAAAGGGCTGGTCCGCATAGCCAGGCAAGTGGGCACTCGGGCGGTGGAACCTGAGCTAGGCTGTCCCCTCACACATTTGGGGGTACACACCATAATGGAATTGGATACCTATATCTCATATCAAACAAGCCTCTATTAGTAAAAATAATGACCACTAACCTTTACTGGCAGCTAATCCAGTTTAATGACAGTTAACCACTGGCAAGTTTCTTTAAAATATTAGTTTGTTTAGCGCTCACAAAATCCCTATGCTTGGGTAGTCTACTGCCATCTCTCCATCGCATGTAACCTGGTGACAATGTTCTAATAATGATGAGGAAAAAAATCACCAGTGTTGTATGTGATGGCATATTTAATGCCATAGAGTTGGTAACAATTATTTTAAATCTTGGGGAAAAAGAAAAAACATGGGCTAGCCCATCATTCTAAACATGATCTCATGTTTTGACTCCAAGAAAAGAAGGAGGAATTCAGAAAGTAATTTCCACTTCTGTTCTGGATGACCTTTGTGTTTCAGTTTTCCCACGTCTATAATAAAAGTCAGCATTGGATTATACTTAAACCGAAGGTGAAGTTTGGTAATAGAACCAGCAGAAAGACATGTTGTTTAATGCAATGTTTTAAAGTTCTAATATCTTGACAACTAACAAAAATGTCATCAGCTTAAACACTAAAAGAGTTTCTGTGAGATAATCTCAGTTATAGTTTCTGTAACTATAAAAGAAAACAAAATTAGGTCACCTACTTTCCAGTCCAATTTTCCAACTCTGAAGATCCAGTTCACTAGTCACACAGATTCATGCAGGGCTGGAAACACTCTCTAGCATTTTCAGCTGTGCAGAGCTGACCCTCTTCAGATTGAGTCTTAATTACATGTTACCTCAAATTAATCTTGCTACATAAAGTTTGTGATTATTATAGTCAGACACAAAGATTCTCCTATCTTAGAAGTGCCTTTTCTTACCTCAAGGTAAGTTAAGGAGAAGAAGCAAGAGTAAAACCCACAAAGATAATGAGACCATGTGGTCTACAGAAAGATCTTCCCTTAAAAACACTGGTAAATTGATAGGATAGGAACCTAGGCTTTCACCAGACTGAAGTTATTTATGAAGAAAAGTTCAAACAGTCTCAATGCCAGAGTGACATTTTAAAAGAAAGAGGAAGAAAGGTCTCATGTGGGAAATAACCTGGTAGTTTCCTTTGACGATTTCTAGAATGTCTTTCCGTAAATCTTGACTCAGTTTCTGGGCTTATAAAATTTTGAGAGGCACAGGTAATAAAATACAAAGAAGTTCTAATAATTGGTAGAAGCAAGTGGACATAAGCAAAGAACAATCCACTGCCTGAAAGCAAAACTCAAAAGTAGGAGGACAATGAAAATAGATTAATTCAGCAGTAGCTGATGTCTCTCATAGAAGAACAAATCAGAAGGTCATAAGATCTCCCTGAGGGAGGCACTGGACAGGAAGCTGGGAAGAGGACAGGAAGGGAACAAAGAAGGTAGCAGTGAATTTGAATTTTGTTTACTATGGAAATCTGAGCCTGTGTTTGGGACTTTTCTGGGGCTGGGATGACTTGATGCCTCTCCTGTTGGCTTTGATCAATCAGGTTAGGCAATAAATTAAGTAGTTACATGCCCATGTCATTTCTGCTATGCGGCAGTGCTGGAAGCAGGTAAAGTTCAGAGGCACTGGTGTCCTGAGTGACTGGCCAGGGCATGGTGCAGTCCAGGAAAGCCCTGATCAGAAATGCTCTGGCATCGGACATTTTTACTTACTGTCATACCCTTTCAACAAGTTACATTTTTTTTTTTTCACTTACACACCAGCCAGTTATTTCTATGTGGATCTATGTAAGTGACTATAGTTAGTCTTTGAAGAATATTTACTACATACCAGCATGCTGAATGCTCGGGGGCATGAAGAAACAGTCACAACTTCCAGCCAAGATCAAGTAATAAAGGCTGAATAAAGAAAATATATGAAATAATGGCTCTCAAGTATTTAAATATCAGGCAATGAAGGACAGTGATTGCTGAGAAACAGGAAACAAACAAGGTGAAATCTATGACTGCTCTAACTGACTGTCTGGAGAAAATTTCTAGGTCATAATGTAGAGAAAGGAAAACCAGGGAGAACTTAGTAACCTCTCACAGTTTAAAATATGCAGCTCGGAGTCCGGGGAAGCACAGGCTGCCAGAATTTGCAGAGCAGACTCTCAGAGAGGAGAAATTCTTACTAAGAGAAAACTCTAAAGATCTTAACTGATGACTCAGTTAATTAGTGATCAGTGCATAAAGTTAAGGAAAACTACCCAATGCTAGGGAAAGAGCCACCCAGATGATTAGAGGGAACAATGCCCAGAGTTCACACTGGGAGAATAGTGCATATTCCCAATAGCCAGAGTGGAAAACCTCATAATTCATAAGGCACTAAGTTTAGAGTACTAAGAAGGATTGTTGACTTTCAGTAAAGTTTCAAAGGCAATTCAGTGGAGAACGGATAAACTTTTCTATAAATTGTGCTGGGACAACTGGATAGCTATATAAGGAACTTTGATCTATTCCTGGCACCACATACAACAAAAAATGAATCAGAGACCTACCTAAAGCTATAATTTCTAGAAGAAAACACAGAAAAATATCTTTGTGACCACAGGATAGATCAAGATTTCTTTGGACTTCATCAAAATTATGTACTTCTGCTCCTCAGAAGACACTGTTAAGAAATATTTGCAAATCACACATTTGATAAAGTCCATATCTAGAATATATAAAGAACTCTCAAATCTCAATGATTGGGAAAAAAAGTAACCCAATAAAAAATGAACAAAAGATTTGAACAGACACTTTCTCAAAGAAGACATATGGATGGCATGAAAAAATGTCCAATATAGTCAGTCATTAGAAAAACACAAATTAAAACCACTGTGAGATATCATTACACTCCAACTAAAATGTCTAAAATTAAAGATGTGAAGCTGGAACTCTCATAAACTGCTGATAACAATGTAAAATGATATATCAACTTTTTTAAAAAAGATAAACATGCACTCACCATAATGATCCAGGCTTTCCACTCCCAGGTACTAACACAAGGGAATAGATAACCTTTGCCAATACAAAGATTTATTCACAGCAGCTTAACTTGTAATAACCAGAAACAACAAAACTGGAAACAACCAAAATGTCAATCAACAGGTGAATGGAAAACAAAATGTGGTATATTCACACAATGGAATACCATTCAGCAATATAAAAGAATGAACTACTGACACTAACAACACAGAGGAATCTAAAAATAGTTATGCTCACTGAAAAAAACCAGACCCCCTCACATATATTTCCACTTATATGAAATTTAATAACATGGAAACTTTTTGTCTGTAATGACAAAAAGCAGATCAGTGGTTGCTTGGAGATGGAGGGGTTAAAGAGAAATGGGATGGAGGAATTACAAGGAGGTACAAAGAAACTTGCAGGGATGATGCATATGTTCACTATCTTGATTGTGGTGATGGTTTCATGTGTGTATACATATGGCAAAGCTTATCATATTGTATACTTTAAACGTAGTATGTCAATTATCCCTCAAAAGCAATTACAATTCTTTTAAAAGGTGAAAATTTAGCATAAAATGAAACTTTGCACTTTTGTTCTAGGGTAGTGTTTCTAAAACTTTAGTTAACTCAGTATCCTCCTATAAAGACAAAATCCTCATGCCTTCCATAAATGTTATTTAACATTTCAGAAGTAATCAAGTATTCTAACAGGAACAAAGAAGAGGTAACTGAACATGCTTTTCCAAACTGCAAATTCTCCTTCACTCACTTTGATATGATCCAGTCCCTTTGAGATTATAATTTTTATGTTTTTGAGAAAAGAATTACTGCCAAATAGGCATTGGAAGATATAATGCAGATGCAAGGATGGGAGGAAGGGAGGGTGGGAGAGAAGGAGAAAATTAATAACTAACACCAAACACACAAGAAACTTCAAAGGATGACCTCAAATGTAGTTTCCATTTAAAAGTTTCATTTTGGGCTTTATTCTAAACTTGAATCAAAAGCTGCAATGCTTGTTTAGGTAGTTGTTTGTTCATTTTTCCTCACCCGCCTGTCCTTCTCTCACCCTATATTACTCTGATTATCCCTCCAGCTACACTAATTTACAATTTCAGTTGCTAGCTGGCTTCACCTTGAGGTGCAGAGCTTTTTGAAGTGTCAGACAACAAATTCCTGAGTGGAACTGTTGCAACTGATGCTGCTGCCACCAGCCCTGTTTTCTGGCCTTCTTCCTCCCCTGGCTCACATTCCCAGACTCTCTGTAAGGCTCTGCTGTGCCCAGAATGAGCAATTCTAGTTCAGTAGTAGGACATGTGGAGAAGCCTAGGTCTTTTCTGGGGAGGCCACCATCACCCTTACCTGAACTAACACACAATGACCACAAAGGCTGCAGCTATTGGAATATCTAACAAAAAGTCAGCTTTAAAGTGAAAACAAAATCAGAATGTAAAGTTGTATATATAAAAGAATTTCAACCATGAAAAATCTTGACAGATGGATACAAATTAGAAGGACACGTGTAAAAATGAAAATAAAGTAGTCGTTAGGGTTTTGTCCCCTCCCTCTTGTTTTCACTATCTTTACTGATGTTATACTGTCCTTATAGAGGAAAAAAATGGTTTATTGACAGCTGCTGGCTTGAAGGCTTTTTTCATTCTATCCAGCTGAAATGAATCTGAGGCTTCTATTCATCTGGGAAAAAAACACATTTATTTTGCTCCTGTGGTGGGTGGTTATAGCTTGGATTTGCTTGACTGCCAATTACTGGTAACAGTTATCTGATTGTTATACATTTTATAAATGTGTCTAGCAGTGTTCTGTCTGGAAATGTATACAGTTTAGGAAAAAAAAAACTATTATAACTTTATCTCCCATTCCACAGGATGAAGAAAACTGACCCTGCTTTATTTAGTGAGATGGCCGAGGCCTCACTCCAAGCACAGTGGATGTTATAATGACTCCCAGGAAGGTCTGGTCTGAATATTGTCTCCAAGGAAGGATGCTACTGTGGCAATTATCTGAGATAGGAAATAAGCTTTTGTTGGGTTTATTCAGAAGGGTGCAGAACATGCCACTCCAAAACATGCCACTTTGGCACATGGATTATTTTTTGAGCTGTAGGCACCTGAAAAACAGCAAATGCAGAGGGAAGCTTTGTCTGAACTCATGGCCTAAAGACAGATCTTCTAAAAGGAACTCAACTGTCATAAATCCCTTCCCCGGAAAGAAGTTTCATCAACCAGGGGAGAGTGACTCTTATCACAGGAGGGGAGATGAGAAGTGGACACCAAACACTGACAAACTCTGTCACAAACTATCGTACCTCCCACCTACTCTTCTAAGGGCCCATTCATCTTTCCTAAAAATCATCCACTCTCCCCTAGGAGCCTTACATCTCCTCTCCCCTTCTCCTACTAAGAAGGTATTTAGGTCTGAATTCAAAGCCATATCAGTGAGTTAGTCACTTTCCCCTGGTTATCTCCCCATATACATGAGGTATATATGTTAATAAACTTTTCTTTTTCTCTTGTTAATCTGTCTTTTATTGCAGGGGTCTCAGCTTAGAACTCAGAAGGGTAGAGAGAAAATTATTTTTCCTCCTGTACAATCCTATCTCAGAAAAGCAAATCATGGGCTGAACAATGACAAGTTGTTGACTCAAGTGCCAACCAGTCCCAGTGGAGGGGAGGGCAGCTTCTAGAGGGGGAATCAGTGGTATCAGCATTAAAAGTGGGACAGGAGAGCACATGCACCGTTGTTAACGGAGTGCAAACTAGTTCAACATTTTTGGAGGATGGTTGGTCAAAATCTATCAAAATGTTCAAAGGACACTCAGAAGTCTTCTTCTAGGAATCGTTTCTGCAGAGATAATGTCTGAGTGCATAAAGTGCATAAAGCAGGTGCTTTCCCCCATGATAGTAAAAAACTGGGAAGTTTCAGGACTGGTGAGATAAACGTGTATCAGCCACAGAGGATCATCATGCAGTGGTTAAAACAAAATGGAGCAAGTTGAAAACAACGTTTGTAACATGTTTTGGTGAGACACATCACTCACAAATGCATACTATTTATGTGAATGACTGCATAGGAACAGAAAAAAGAATGTACGTGAAATTTCTAATAAAACTTACCAGGGAGGGGATTACGATGCTGGAGAGAATTTTAACTTTTACATGTACATGCATGCTTTCATAATATAGGAATCTGGAGTGCTTCATAATTTAATAAATCAAAAAAGATGACAAGATCAAATAAATTTAAAATAAATGGGACAGGAGACTGACAAAGAGAATAAATGGAAAAAAAGGGGATGGGATCAAATTAAGAAAATGATTTTGGTAATACAGATGTTGGGAGTAAGACATTTCTATCAAGGAGAATATACAATGCTTTTTTCTGGAAAAAGTAAGCACATGTTAAATGACTTTCCCTCTCCTCCCTAACCCCATCAACTAGCCAGCATTCAAGTTTCTGGATAAATGCAGTCTAATCGCAGACCATGGAATATTAAAGGACAATTAAAAGAGAGGACCTCTGGGGAAGGGGAGTTTCAACATTAAGTTATACTTTTAAGAACTAAAGAGCGCTATGGGGAGAAAAGAGTTCCAAGTTCCTTTCCACATTACAATAGGTAAGGTTATGCTAATTCTGAACATCACCAGCAGGCTGAGTTCCCAGCTGCCCTGCAGTCTAGTCTAGGGTGCTGCCAGTCTGCAGAGTCCAGCAGTGTCTGCCTACAGGGACAGCAGACACAACCTTGTTGCCTGGACCAGCCTGTAGCCATCACTGCCTCTAGGGCGGGACAAGGACAAGACTGGGTGTCTTCATGAACTGCCTCAGATCTTAAACCACAGCCACCCACAGCACCATCTGCTTAGTGCCATGTGGACCCTAAAAGAAAAATCCGGTCTGGTCCTAAAAATACTATTTGCTTCACCAGGAACCATCTCCTAGGGCTCATGCCTCACGGGTCTCTGTTTTACATAACATTAACTAGGGATGCTAATTCTGTGTCAGAATGGTGCAGTGGCCACACCCTGGAATGTGAAAATGTAAAATTCTGCCAAAATGTGCCATCTTCTCCAAGTGTAGCAAACGCAGTTTTATATGTTCTAAGGCTCGCTGACCACGAGTTATAACTGGAGTCATAATCTTGTTCTTCCTTTGACTCACAATGCGCAAGATGTTTTTCTCCTGTATTTAATAATAAAACTACCATTTAGGGCTTCCCTGGTGGCACAGTGGTTGAGAGTCCGCCTGCTGATGCAGGGGACACGGGTTCGTGCCCTGGTCCGGGAGGATCCCACATGCTGTGGAGCGGCTGGGCCCGTGAGCCATGGCCGCTGAGCCTGCGTGTCCGGAGGCTGTGCTCCGCGACGGGAGAGGCTACAACAGTGAGAGGCCCGCGTACCGCAAAAACAAACAAACAAACAAAAAAAACTACCATTTAATAATAAAATTGGCATATGTATTAGCATATGTGACTTAGAAGGATATAAAATCCCTGAAATTGTTAATACATACTCAGTACAGAAGTCAAGAACTGCTTCCTTTATCAATGTAATGCCACTCAGCTCCAAATGCACTTTCCATTGCCCACCTGTGATACTGGAATATTTCTCCCTTGCCAGCTGGTACGATGTAAATTTTGTCAGTAGACAGAGCTGGAGGGACCTTGGAGGAGGAAGGATCTTAGCGTGATTCAGTGGCACATGACCCCCAGACATATACCCTCTCTGCCACCTAGTGGTGCTCACCTTCCAGCTTTCCAGCCCTAGCCAGAAGTTCCCTGCTTACCCCTCAGAACCCAAGAGGGATCTCCTTCTCACAATGCCCTGCCCACCAGCCTAGGCCTGCTGGCACCCTGGAGGGGGGCCTCCCAACTAGCTAGTCTTGGCTGGCAGTTCCATATAACCAACCTCTGTCCTATGGCCATGGACCAGCTCTGGCCCAGGGCAACCCAGTGCACTTCTCCGCAATCCAATGGGTTGCAGACACACCTTTTCCAGTGAGGTCTGAGCCCCAAACTTGGGGAAGGAGACCCTTTCCAAGTTTGTTCCTTTCTTGAGTTCTCTCCCACAGTCTTAGAACATTCTTTAGAATTCTCTTTTCTACCCTTTTAAAAGCAATTCCCTTGTAAATAGTTAATAACTCTCTATATTGAACCACTCCTGTTCAAATTACAGTGTGGTTTGTGACTCCAGACTTGATCCTAATTGAAAACTAGCAATTGAAGAAGATAGCGACTTTAAACCTCAAGTTGCCTGAATGCTGTTTGTTAATTTCAGCATTCACTTCTCACTGGTGGTCTGGCACATCACTCACCAGGTTATTTCAGACCTTCTCTTGTGTTCTTTAGATTCCAATTCATTCAACTTACCAATAAATTACTAGTAGAAGATGACATCAATTAATATTCTTTAAGAAAAAGTGGGAGCTTCCTTCAGAATCCAAACTTTATAATCCCTGTATTGTCCTCCTATTGATTTTGCTCACATTCTTTTCCACTTAAAAGAAAAAGCTGAAATTGGTCCTCACCAATACCATACCCTCCAACTTGATATATAACATGCTTGTTTTGTATTCCAGATTTTATCAGTCAGGACCTTCCTTACAGTTAATTGCCCTATCTTTTCTTTCTCTCAACAGATAAAACCTAGAGATCAATTTTGGAAGACTTCACAACAATATTGAGTCTACTAGTTGATGAACATGGTATATCTCTCTATGCAAATCTTTTAAAATTTCATTCAGTAGTATTTTATAATTTGCAGAATACAAATGTTGAACACATTTTATTGGATATAGGTATTTCATTATTTGGATGCTATTATAAATGGTATTTTTTAAAAATTTCAAATTGTTACTAGTACACAAAAATACAGTTGATTTTGTACATTGGTTTTTCTAGTAGCTTTTTGTAGCTTCCTTAGGGTTTTCTACATAGGTGATCATGTCTGTGAATAAGGAGAGTTTTACTTATTTCTAACCTTTATTGCATTTATTCCTCTCCCCTCCCCTTCTCTTCCCTTCTTGCCTCTCCTCCCCTCTCCTTTCCTTTTTGTCTTATGGAACTTGCCTCCAGTCACATGCTGAATAGGACTAGAAGGAGCGGATGACATACTTGCTTTGTTCTGAACCTTACAGTTAAAACATTCAGAATGTTACCATTAAGTACAATAGTTTTTTGTAGATATCTATAATCAGGTTAAGGACATTTTCTTGTATTTCTAGTTTTCTGAGAGTTTTGGCCATGAATGGGTGTGGAATTTTGACTAATTCTTTTTCTCCGTCTAGTATGATGACCTCATGGACCCACCAGCTTATACTATACATGAAAAAGAAAACCATATATTTTTCTCTAAGACATGCTATTTTTGCCTCTTTTGAAGCAGCCAAACTAATATGCTAACTAGAACACTTTCATTGCCATTTGAAAGTTGTAGGAGTATTGTCAAGGGTTGGGGGCAAGATACAGGCCAGACGGAGACTACTGCATTGACCAGGTGAAACATAATGGTGACTTGACTAGCATGGTAGAGAATCATGGATCAACTGAAGACCTATTTTAGAATAGAAGTAATAAAATTAGCTGATAAATTTGATGCATGGGATGAGGAAAGGGTAGAAATTAAGAATGACTTCTAGGGTTTCCCTGGTGGCACAGTGGTTGAGAATCTGCCTGCCAATGCAGGGGGCACAGGTTCGAGCCCTGGTCTGGGAGGATCCCACATACCACGGAGCAACTAGGCCCGTGAGACACAACTACTGAGCCTGCGCGTCTGGAGCCCGTGCTCCGCAACAAGAGAGGCCGCGATAGTGAGAGACCCGCGCATCGCGATGAAGAGTGGCCCCCGCTTGCCACAACCAGAGAAAGCTCTCGCACAGAAACGAAGACCCAACACAGCAAAAATAAATAAATAAACTCCTACCCCCAACATCTTCTTTTAAAAAAAAAAAAAAAAAAAAGAATGACATCTAAACTGCTGGCTTGAACCACTGGATCACGGATACTACCATTTACTGACATCGGAAAACTTGGGGAGGAAAAGATTTGAATGATTTTGCTTGTGATATGTCAAGAGCCATGATTTAGATGGATTATATCTGATTTTCTTATTAGTCATCCAAGTGTATGGATTGATCAGGAAACTGGATACAGGCTGGCACTCAGCACTTACCACACAGTATCATAACGATCTGTTTCCTTGTTTTTCTCCCTGGCCAGACTGTGAGTTCCTTGAAGGTGGGGACAATGTCTTACTTATTTTTACATCCTGGGTTCTAACACAGTACCCTTCATAAGGTTCATATTCAATAAATACTGGTTAAATTAGTCCATGAATCCTTTGCTTTAGTGAAAGGCAATTCATACTATGAGCTATACAAAAAATTGCTATGGGATTATAATACTTATCTATACTTCACACTGATCAAAATAATTAACTAAATAACTAAAGGAAATCAGAAGAACAAATATTTTAATGAAGGCAATACACTTAAAACTATTGAGGCATAAAGGGACCCTTTATGACATTAATGTTAAAATGTATGAGAGATATTATACAACAAAAATAACTACAGTGGAGAAAACTGAAAATTTGTGGCGATACCATAAAGATCATCTAGTCTAGTAGTTCTCATACTATGTTCCTTGGAGTTGTACAATTTCTTGGAGGCACACCAGGGCTATCTTGGGGACAGAGCAGGAAGGTCAAGCAGGTGGGATTTGGGATTTCAGGATTATAGGTGACATTTCACTTCAAAAAAGAAATTATTTTACTAAAAAATTTTTTGGAAAGTTATGAGTACTCTAGCCTCATTCCATAGGTGAAGAAACTGAATCCTACTTAAGCATGTCAAAATTCAAACAGAGACAGGACTAGAAGTTGGGTATTCCAAGAACCAATCCAGAGATCGTGAGCTTTCATTCCAGAATTCATCTAAGAATATACTTGACATACTTTTATATTTACTATCTATCGCCTGGTAGAGTCATAAGTTTCATAAATCTATTACTGATGGTTATATCACTTACACTGGGCTTAAACACAGTATAATGCAAAGAGAAAGAGCTTTGAGGACAACAGCTGGGTTTAAGCTCTGCTGGCTACAGTTACAGGAAAGATTTATGTGCGAGTTATTTTAATGGACGCAGTACAGAGCATTCAGGTCAACTAACTTTGTTGCTCAAACATTACTAGGAGGTGAATATGCAAATTACTGCAACATATCCTAACTTTCCCCCTGAGGTTTCAATGGAATTAATTAAATACTAATCAGAAGTAAAGGACAAAAAGAAAATCTCTTTTTATATTTACATTTGAAAAAGGTATTACCTTTTCCAAGAAAGGAAAAAACAGAAAGCTAGGGTACTACTGAAGGTACCTTCATGTTTTGTTTTCACTATCACTATATTATTTCTCCAGCAGGTTATGCTGCAACACACTGTGGATAAAATCTCTTCATTTGCTTTCTTCTTTCTTTTCTGAGTGATTTTTTTTATCTTATCGGAAACAGGCTGGTATTATCAAAGCTGTGTATCCTGAGAGTCAGTAGCATGACTGCATTTCCTTTTTTCATTATTTCTGGCAGAACACACAGACCTTAGGGGTAAGCTATCAGTGCCGATATGTCTTCAAATTCTTACTAGGCTCCCTTAAGGGTAAAAGAAGGTAATTAATCTGTCATCTTAGACAGTGTACTGGTCCTTCACAATACTTAAAAGCCTATTTCTTAGGGATGAAATGTTATCATAAACAGATGAACCAGAACAAAAGAAAAGGAAACATTTCTAACCAAAAGCTGCTGAAGAGCATGAAGGTAAGTACTGAACTTTTAGGGATTCTAAGACTAAAAACCAAAACCAATAACAACAATAACAAACAAAAGCAATATTTTTGCCTGCTTATTTTTACTTGCTATTTCTGCATTTAGTTACATATTTCTGAAAACTAATCTGCCATATGACTACCTTGCTGCTGCCATAAACTTTATTCCAGTGAAGACCAAACAAATATGAATAAAAAGATTTAGAAATGCCTTGCTTTTTAAAATGCATAATCCTCTTAGTTACTATGTTGATGTCTTGCGGAGTTTCCCCGAAGCTCACAGAAGCATTCTGAATCATTCCCTTTACAAGCTGCTCTTTTGAAGTTGTCACTAAATGTGCAGATTCCCACTTAGAATATCTCCTTTTTTAGGGTTTTGGGGAAAAGCCTCTTAAAATGAGTTCTTATCTTTGTCTTTTTCTGCTTTCTAAAACTTGTCCTATATATTGTCATAGGCAGCCCTGAAGCATGAAAAATTATCAAAGAGCAGGCCTGGGGTATGTGGGAGGAAAAAAGTCAGGGTATCCTTCTCTGTCACTGGAGCAACACCTTAATGAACTACTTACACCAATGGGAATCTCAGCATCTTTTTCTATACCTGCAGGGGTAGCCACGTCCTTCTAAGACTTTCTTGGATCCTATCCCAGTGCAATAAACATAAGGCTTGGCTTGTCAGGCCTGGCTGACATCAGTGGAAACAATCTGGAAAAAGTGTGCACATCAGCAAGAAGGAAGGCACAGATGCTTTGGAGGCAGGCATGAGAAAGGACAGTAAAATATCGAGCAGTGAAGTGGAAGTAGCCTATAGTGGACGTATTTGTAGTTCTTTTTACTTTAATATAGGCTTTTGAACACTAAATTCAAATTATAGGCTAGATTCTTGACATTTGTCAAACTCATGGGCTGCAGGCCTACCAGTGGATGGTAAGTCAAAAGGCAAGAGGAAATGAACGTTCTGTTGTGGTTCATTCAGTTCCCTAACTTTCTGAGCAAAGGAATAGCAAGCAGTTGGCTTATTTAAAAATCACAGCTTGCTTCTTGAAGCATTTCATGAATAAAATCATCACTTTGGAAACTCCAAGACAAAGAAACACATATATCAGTACAGAAAATGAAACCATCGCAACGTATGCCTGAGTCATTATTTTTTCTCAAATTGGTATTAAAGAAATGCTAAAGTGATGGCTGAGACAATAGTTTGCTAGTAAGTAATAATTCAATATTTGTAAGTCAGAAATATGTGTGTTTTAACCAATAGGCCATTCTCTATCTTAAAGCTCAAAGGTAAAAGTTTCATTAATTGCTATTAACGTCACGGCATTTTGTGTGTGAGACAATATTCTGTAGCACCTCTTACCTTTTTTTTTAAAGTAATGTTGACACAGGTTTATTCAAATGAATGAATGCTCCCATTGTAACTAACTCATACCACCTTAAATACACAGGAAGAGGACTGATCACCAGCAATGTTCCCCAACCATACTCTCTACTCCCAAAGTACCGATTATAGATTGTTTTTGTTAATGCTACTAAGAACTTTTATTTCCTTTTTAGCCTAAACACATATAGCTAGCTGATGTAAACTAGTAACAAACTAATTATAGGTTTTTAATGCCTCACCTTGACCTTGTTACTATCCTGCTAGCCACTCTACTTCAGGACCTGATACTTACTTATCTTTCCATCTCCCTGCTCCACCTACCACAGCTTCCATTAAATTGCCAGGAAATAAATATTTTTATTGCCTGTCTACTCTCTTCCACATAGTGGCTCATTGACAGAAAAAAAGGTATAATTCCTAGAAGGGGAATCTTACTATTGACTCAAAAGAGGAGAACAGATTTTGAGAACAGTATTCTGCTTTATTTTAAAATAAATTTATTTATTTATTTTGGGCTGCGTTGGGTCTTTGTTGCTGCATGAGGGCATTCTCTAGCTGCAGCAAGCAGGGGCTACTCTTCATTGCGGTATGTGGGCTTCTCATTGCGGTGGCTTCTCTTGTTGCAGAGCACGGGCTCTAGGCGCGCGGGCTTCAGTAGTTGTGGCTCTCGGGCTCTGGAGCACAGACTCAGTAGTTGTGGCTCATGGGCTTAGTTGCTCTGTGGCATGTGGGATCTTCCTGGACCAGGGCTCAAACCCGTGTCCCCTGCATTGGCAGGTGGATGCTTAACCACTGCACCGCCAGGGAATTCCCCAGTATTCTGCTTTGATTCATCTACAACATCTTTTTTTTTTTCCTGATAGATTTTATTTTATGGAGCAGTTTCAGGTTCACAGCAAAACTGAGCGGAAGGTACAGAGATTTCCCATATAATAGCATCTTTTATGATTTGCAAAAATTGAGCTTAATATTTGGAAAGATGAACAAACACTGTATTACATTTGTTAATATATATATATATTTGGCCAGATAGGTTATAATTTCACTAAAGTTAATGCCTTTTCCATTTCACATCCAATTTGACATCATGGTATATCAGGAAGATCACAGTTATGATAAGAGTCACTGTACATACTACTTGATTATTTGTCTAAAAACAATTTTCACTATAAGGAAGAAAATTAATAAGGAATTGGCAATCAAATTTAGTTCTCTTATGATTTTAGCTTCCTGATTTCCTCAGAGTGGCACTCCCAGCGCAAAGTACTAAAAAGAAGATTCAATGAAAATTTTGTCAAACTTCTTCAAAATAGAAATTTACTGAAGCCCACTTCCGGGCATATAGTAGGCACTCACAACTGCTGAATGAATTGAATCACATTCCAAGAGTCAATAATCAGATTAAAATGTGCAGACATCACCATTCTGTGTGAGAGACAAACAATATTTCCTTTTATTGGGAATAGGATAGGATCCAAAAATGAGCCTAATATTACTCTCCAAAAAAGGTTTTATTAACAACTTTCAGCTATTTACTTTTCACTTGGCAAACATGAAACATTTTTAATATTGAATTTTACTTAGAAATTGATAGTAATTTGTTCTACTGAGCTTCAATAAAATGAACTCTGCATTTGGATGTTAAATGTTATCTGCTGTGAGTGATTTACATATTATTAGAACAATGAACTGCAAAAGAAGAAATTAAAGGAAAATATGAACTCAGATTTATTTTAAAACAAACAAACAAATGAAGGAAGGGAAACTGCCTTTAATTTTAAAAGTGGTTCTTAATGTCATCTCCATAGAGTTCCCTCAAAAAATGCATTTTAAAAAGAACACAATGAAGTTTTAAAAATGCAACAGTTCTCTCATCATGAGTTTATTCCTGCAGCGTCAGGGAACACACTAATTCTTGATTCGCACAAAGTACTCCTTTCTTCCGCATCCCTACTCCCAAATCCTAAACTCTATCAGGGGAATAGGAGCAAAAACAACTGCAAGGCAAGGTTGAAGCTGAAGGGAGACAGCAGAGAGGATCCGGTAAAGAAACCAAGAGGTCCAAAAGAAGGAGAGATAATTTGTAATCGGGAAAACAGAGAGAAATTCATTAGAGGGGAAAACATTTCTAATATTTAGAATGGGTTAGATTTAGACATTGGAGACTGGAGGAATTCCCGGCAGGTGTAAAGGCACAGAAGTTTGAGAGCATAGGATGTATCCTTCTACCAATTCTTGCATCTTTACAAAAGACTGGACAAGATGAAAGGCAAAGTATGACAAGACTGCCATTTGCTCTGGTCACAGAGAATAATATCCTCCCAAGCAGAGACTCAAGTTCACTGATAATTTTAATACGTAAAGTTATTCAAAACTAACAGAAGCCTGAGTTTATATTAGACACAATAGAAGAATAAAATTCATTGAATGCTACATTTAAAATAGACAATTCTCAAGATAATGTGGTAATATATACAACAAAATATTATTCAGCCATAAAAAAGAATGAAATCTGGCCATTTGTGACAATCTTGGACCTTGAGGGAATTATACTAAGTGAAGTAAATCAGACAGAGAAAGACAAATACTGTATGATCTCACTTATATGTGGAATCTAAAAAACAAAACAAAACAAAACAACAAACCAAGCTCACAGACACAGAGAACAGATTGGTGGTTACCAGAAATGGAGGGGGGGTGTAGTGGGGGAGGGGTGGGTAAAATGGGTGAAGGGGGTCAAACTGTACAAACTTCTAGTTATATAATAAACTAGGGATGTAAAATAAATAAATGGATAAAAAACAAAATAGAAGACAGTTCTCAACCCTTTTCCAGTACAACTAAACTCACAGATAAAGAGATTTTAGGAAGAATTAAAAAAAAAAAAGCCATAGTCTACACACTACCTGGAAAATGTATGTCTGTCATTTTCAAAAGAGGTGAGTGAAATAAAGAACAAATTCAGCTCCAAGGTCAGATAATCTGTTAACCTGACTTAGGAGAAAACCATTCTCTAGGGGACATGCTCCAATGACTTAGGTGTATTATTTTATGTGATAAATTTTAATCAACTAGCCATAGCTTTCTATCAAGATATAAAATAATGAGACATGAGATTGATTTAAAACAGAATGTTTTGAGGATGCTCTTTTTCCTTGCAGGGGGTTTTGCAGGAGATGATACAAGGTCAGGTTTTAAATGAATTCACACCTCACAAAAAGATTAACAGCCCAGACAGATTTATCCTTTTGGGTAAAGTCTTCTGAGGCATAAGAAAACATAGGCTGCAAAATGAGGGAGGAAACCAGAATGTTTATCAAGTAATCAGGCCAGATAAGAAGTTACAGCAGCTGGAATATGATGATTACATGTGATGATTACAGATATTTGCTTGTATACACAATTCTAATAATAGTTACATAACATTATTAATATAAAGCCATGTGAAAGAAGCCCCCAAATATACTCATTATAAGACATGCCCCTTGAGAATCATATCAAAAGTATCCCTGTAAGAAACACAGGACTTGGTTGGACTGAATTTCTATATTCTGGATAGTAAGCCCATACTACCTAGGTTTTTAGGTTGCCACATGAGGCCAGAAAATTTAAAACATGCGTAACATTTCAAAGTATGACATGCATCTTTTAAAGTAAGAGTTTCTTCACCAGAAGGACTCATCAACCAGGGTCTGCTCGTCTGTCTGAACGCAGAGTCCCATCCCTGGAAACCTGATTCTAAAGGCCCTGAGTGGGGCCTAAGAATTTGTATTCAAGAAATGATTCCTAACATGGAGACTTTGCTGTGATATTACTGAGACACTAAACCAATGCCAGCATTTGCCTACCCCAGATTTCTCATGACATGAGAAAAAATAAATTTTTATATTGTGTAAAAAATAAATTAAAAACACAAATAAAAATTAAAAAAAGAAATGATTCCATGTCAACCTCCTGCACACTCATGGTTATGAATCAGAGCAAAAACAACCAAACAAACAACTACAAAACAAGAGTATTTTGGTGGAAGAGTCAGCAGACTTAGGATATAGTCTCAGTTCTGGCACTTACTGAACATATCTTCTTAGGCAAGTTCATATAATCTCTGAAGATAGTTTTCTCAGCTATAAAACAACAGGTATAGCACCTACTCTTTCTTGGTCCTGGGATCAAAGGAGATGTATTAGTTATCGATCACTGTGGAACAAGTTACTCCAGAACTTAGTGCCTTTAAGTAACAAACACTTACTATCTCCATACTTTCTGTTGGTAGGAATCCAGGTGTACCTTTGTTGGGTTGTTAGTCAGACATAAGCTGATCCCCACCCCATCCTAGACCAGGTCCTCTTTCTCTTCTCCGGCCCCACCCCTGCACACTTGTGATCAGAACACACCCAGAGATCCTCCCTTTTTGTAGTCAAGGACCGACCAAACAAAATAAAACCCACCAGCACAGGTTGGCGCAGACGCACCAAGACCTAAAAGGTGACTCAAAGTAACCCAGGGTTCACTATGCTGTACTTGTAATAAATTAGCATTGTGGTTTTTGCCCCCCATCCCCAGTGGATTTCACTTTGGTGCTTGTGGGTAAGTGCCTGCACACTAGGAGAACAGTTATATAACCTAAAGCTGTCAATCAACTTGTCAGTTAAATGATGCAGGACACAGGGAGGGACTTTCCACCACTCTGAAACACCAACCCGACCCTCACTGTGGGGCTGCTTCTGGTTTCCAGAGAGCTTGCTCTCCTTCTCTCTCTCAGAAGTACACTTTTGCTTTGCTTAATAAAACTCTTGCTACTTAAAACTGCTCTGTCTCTTGATTGAATTCTTTCCTTTGGGGGACAAGGACCAAGGAAATTGCCATTTTGGCGGTAACACCTTAACTGTGTGCCTCTGGCTCGGAGTCTCTCATAAGGCAGCAATTAAAGTGTTAACTATGGCTGTGGTCTCACATATAAAAAGTTCAACTAAGAGAGGGACCCACTTCCATGCTCACTCACACAGCTGTTGCCAAGTCTCAGGTCTTCAGCAGCTGCCGGCTAGAAACATCAGTTCCTTGACACAAAGGTCCCTCCACAGAACAACTTACAACATGGCAGCTGGCTTCTCTCAGAGTGAGCCAGTGAGACTGTAAGAGAGGGTGAGCAAGAAGGAAGTAGCAACCTTTCTGTAACTTAGTCGCGGAAGTAATATCCCAATCTCTTTTGTCACAGTCTGTTCATTAGAAGCAAGTCTTTAGGTCCAGCCCACACTCAAGGGGAGGGCATTACACAAGGGCATAAATACCAGCAGGTGGGGGTCACTGGGAGCCATCTTAGATGCTGTCTACCACAAGAGCTGACATGTGATGTTCTGAGGAATGAAAGACTTATATGTGGAAACACGTTCCAAATGAAAAAAGAGTTAAGCTAGAATTTGAGTTATAGAAGTCTACTTTATGGATAACATTCTGAGAATTTGCTAAGAAGTGTCATCACCTCACTCACCTCAGATGTGTCACACTATGGCAGTATTTCACCATTTTTTTTTCAGTCTGACACATCTGTGAACTTGTTGGTCAAAAAAGGAAGAAAAGGAGAGTGAGCAAATAAGGGACCTCATGACCCGCCAATTAACACTCTGTGACAATTCACACTTTCATATTTATCATGGGAAGCAGTATGGTAATGGCTATAAAGAGTATAGGAAAAACAACAAAAATTTTAGAAGCTTGATAAAACTGTTTCCCAGACTGTTTTTTCCTACAAAGCTGTTTATCAGCTCAAAATGGTGATATGCCCTAATGGAACTGTATCAATACATAATCAATGTGGCAGTTTTAAAACATGGCCCCAGCATTCTTGACACTCTTTCCATCTAGAACTGGGGTCTATGTCCCTTCCTCTTGACTCTAGGTGAGGGTTTGTGACTGCTTTGGCTGACAGAGTCACTGTATGAATTCTGAAGCTAAGTTAAGAGGAACCATGCAGCTTCTATCTGGTCCTCTTAGGACACCCACTCTTGAAACACAACACCATCCCATGAGGAAGCCCAAACTAGCCCACATGGAGAAAACTCACGTAGGGCCTCAAAGACTATGAAGAGAGAGATATTTGGCTAGTCCCCAACTGCTCCAGCTTCTGATTGCTTCTACTCCAGCCACCATCTGTCTTCAAGCATATATCTGCAACCATGTGAGAGACCCCCAAGTCCATAACTGCCTGGCCCATCCCTTACTGAATTCTTGACCCTAAAACTATGACAAATAATTTTAAAATATGACTGCTGTTGATTTAACCCAGAGTTTTAAGGTGGTTACATAACAAGAGATAACTGCAAAAGCCAGTAAGTAATCCCATACTGACAGTAAGTTAAAACATTCTCAAAACATTAAGACTGTTAGACTACAGATACGAACCACTGCCTCCAGAAAAGTCTTCGTAAAAACTATTACAATTGGGAAACATTTATAGCTAGGATGGATATGCCTAAAAGTAATCTTATGTTAATAGGAAAGTAAACTATTATACATCATACAAATTAGAAACAAAGCATTTCTATTTCTATAATAAGGTCTCAGATCAACAGCTGATTAACAAATGTGGTCAGCAATGACCTCCTTCTCTTGTCATATCACATATCATAATACCACTTGGTATTACATCAGCTTTGCATATATTATCCATTTCCTTCAACATCTACCCCCACAGATGCACGTTACTGCCAGCCACATCCCCTCCCTTTCATTTAAGAATCATGCAGATCATGATATCTTCAAACTCCTTTTTTTCTCCTCTACAGCATTTATGTAAATCTTCCTCTCCTTCCTTTCCTTTCTTCTTTCTTATCTTCGAGAAAATCTTTTCATCCACATTTTCAAGGCACTGTCTCTTCCACCCATCCACCCTTGCCTCCCAATACCTTGATCTGTCAAATATGCTTTCTTATATCTTTGGTGTCCTTTACCTTCCAAACATCCTGGGCTTCACTATTTAAAACAATATTTATGACACATAAAATTTATAAATCTTGACTTAAAAAATACCCTTAAGGTGACATCTAATCCTATGTACTCAGCCAATACTCAAACAGATTGTCTATACTCAATGTTTTCATTTTTTCACTGCGCACTTACTCTTTAAACCCATTGTAACCTGACTTTAAATATCCAACCCTACTGGAACTATTCCCTCAGAAGTTACCACCTGTGGCCTTTTTTCAGCACCATCCTCCACTGACTTCACTGTACTATTTGGTGCAGTTGATAAAGCTTTCCTTTTTGAAATTCTTCTACTTTTGACTTAAAAAAAAAGTGCTATCTGGCTCCCCTTGAATTCTAGATATTCCTTCTCTGTTCTCTCCTCCAAAGCACTGTCTACTGTCCAAATCTGAAACATTTCCCACTTTCTTGTATCTACACCAACATTTCTGATGAACTCAATCAGGAAGCCCAAATCTCTTGCTGCAGCATAATTCCAACTTGCAACATGCACACAGGTGTACTTCAAACTCTCTTACTGATTTGCTCAATCTGATGTTTGAATATTAACCTATACAGGAATTTAATGTTTTACAAAAAGCAAGGACTTCTCATATAAGAAAATGCTTTCTATAAAGGAGGTCAAAGTAATAAGAGTATTAGAAATCTCTTTGATGCAGTGGGAAGAGTGATCCTTAATTTGACAAAGTCAGGCCTGAGAACTCTGATTTTAATACTCTTATCATTAAGCACAAACAGGTTGCTATCCTCTCCACCTAAATGCTCTGAGCCCTAAATCTGCATGTCTTGTGGCTTGACTAACTTCACTCAACGCACAAGTATCAGGATCCTTGAGAGAGACTTCCCCAGTACGCCATATGTAAAGTGGCATTCCTCATGCAACACTCATGAGATACATTATATATTTATCTGCTCATTGTCTATCTTCCCTCACAGCAATATAGGTTCCACAAGAGCAGGGACTTCGTTTTGTGCAATGCTGTCTCCCCAGAACATGGAAGAGTATTGAGCCCATAGTAACCACAAAATAAATATTTGCTGAAAGATGAATAACAATGAGAAAGTGAATGATTTAATGAAAATCTTCTCATTTTCCATTTACAGAAAGTTTGTAACACTATAAAGTGAATGTAAGAATCCTCAAGGTAAAAAAATATTTTTTTCACCATGTGAGCCTATTCAAATCTGTAGGTAACAGCCAGCTAATCTTCAAATAAATGTTTCTTTGTAAAAAGTAATGTGACTACCTATTCTGTAGTGAAATATCCCTCTGTCTTTGTTTTCTTCTCAAGACAAATGACCTTACTGAAGTTTACTACAAAAATTTCGATAGCTTATTGGCACAGAACTTTCTTTATTAGAATACATACCTAATGTCTCCATATATGAATCAACCAATTTTTATTTCTCTGACATCTTCATTTTCACTGGCTCTGCATCATTTTTCTTCCTCATGGACGTCTGTTTTTCATAGAACACTTGACCTGGGAAGACCCTAAGACAGCGTTAGTCCAGGGGTTTCGAACCTGTCTTTCAGCAGCGAGATCTATCTCACATACAAAATCTTGATGAAAGCAGAGCCAGGAGCGGAGGGGTCGGAGCTGGCCTCCCTTGAGGCTACACTCACCTGACTCCAGCATCCCTGAGACACTGAGGAGGATCGTAAGTCTCCTTTGAAAATTCATGGATAGTCTAAATTTCCCTAATTAAACTGAGAGGAGTGTTCCGTGTCGACCCTTCCATTTCTCCAAAAGGAAACCCTTCTCATCCTCTGGGCTAAAAGCATTAGCTGCAAAAGTACAGGATGCGTGCCACATACTATACAGGCAGTGGAGGCACACGCTGAGGGAGCACAGAAAGGAAGGGCCCTGGTCCCAAATTCCCCACCAACCAGCTAACCAGACCTGAGCTGATCCATAGCCTCCCTCGAGGGAGTGATTATTTTTCTATTTTATCCTCACTTCTCTGCTGCCTGCCCTTACCTTGATCTTTGTGTAATTGTCCTGATTCTCTCCTACTTTACCTCCCTACCGCCATCCCACCCCCACAAACTATGAGCATCCCTAAAGCCTAGGCAGTGTTCCTCTGCTCCTCCCCCACTTTCTCATTATTTAAGAACCAGCACAGTTTAGGTCCCAACATTGTCTGGTTTGGGTCAACAATCCCTTGATCCTCATCTTTCTCCTAATTCTGTTCAGTAAGAGCTGTGTACTGGACGTCTCCACCTGGGGTCACCTGCTATCATATAAAGTCCAGTCCCTGAGCTCTCTTCTTCCTCTCCCTCCACTGGCACTCCTTTTCTTTCTTTCCTCTTTCTTTCTTTTCCTTCTTTCCTCTTTTTCTTTCTGTCTTCTTTCTTTCTTTGTTTCCTTCCTTCCTTTCTTCTTTCTTTCTTTTTTTTGATAATTATGCCATCACTTCCATTAATCTTTATTTTAATTTTATTTTTTAATTAATTTTATGGCTATGTTGGGTCTTCATTGCTGCGTGCAGGCTTTCTCTAGTTGCCGTGAGTGGGGGCTACTCTTCGTTGCAGAGCACGGGCTTCTCATTGCAGTGGCTTCTCTTGTTGCAGAGCATGGGCTCTAGGCACAGGGGCTCAGTCGTTGTGTCTCGTGGGCTCTAGAGCATGGGCTCAGTAGTTGTGTCTCGTGGGCTCTAGAGCACAGGCTCAGTAGTTGTGTCTTGTGGGCTCTAGAGCACAGGCTCAGTAGTTGTGGCACATGGGCTCAGTAGTTGTGGCTCAGGGGCTCTAGACTGCAGGCTCAGTAGTTGTGGTGCACAGGCTTAGTTGCTCTGCAGCATGTGGGATCTTCCGGGGGACCAGGGATCAAACCCATGTCCCCTGCACTGGCAGGCGGATTCTCAACCACTGCACCACCAGGGAAGTCCCAGTGGCACTCCTTTTCAATGTCCCCATTATTTTCCATGACTTCATGGAGCACTTAGTTCCCCAAGCTTGAAACTCTGAAGTTATCTTTGACTCCTTTCTCTTCCAAATCATTTATGTACAAGATGTATTACAACAGCTTTGCAACAACATCCTCCTGACCTGACTGTCTGGAAGCTGTTCTAATGTAGCACAGCTAACAGTACATTTGAGGTGCACAGGGACCGTGTCTGTCGGTTTTCCACTGCCTGTGGGCACAGAGCCTGGCACGGAATAGATGCCTAAAAATTCTGGTTGAAAGTATAACTGAATGGGATAAAATTTACTGTAGCATAAAAACCGTAAGCAAGTTACCTAGTACTGTAATAGGGTAATGTGTTAGTACGCTTGGGAATATTAATAAGATATTATAGCATAATTAAAATGATATTTTCAAGCACATATTAATGGCTTGGAAATTGCTCCCTATTATGCTTTTATTTTATTTATTTTTTTTTTGCAGTACACGGGCCTCTCACTGTTGTGGCCTCTCCCATTGCGGAGCACAGGCTCCGGACGCGCAGGCTCAGCGGCCATGGCTCCGCGGCATGTGGGATCTTCCCAGACTGGGGCACGAACCCGTGTCCCCTGCATCGGCAGGCGGACTCTCAACCACTGCGCCACCAGGGAAGCCCCTGCTCCCTATTAAATGTGAAAATAAAGAGAAGCTGAATACAAAATCTATAAATCTATTATTAACCCAATGGTGAAAATCTAGAAAAGAAAATACAAAAATATTTAACACTGGTTATCTCTAAATGGTGGTTTTAATTTCTTTTCATACGGCTTTAAAATTTTTCTAGCTGCCTTATTTTTTATAAGCTTAAGACTGAAAAAGATTTGCCACCATGGAAATAACCAGGACTATTGATGAGATTTGAAAGAAACGTGTACAAATTAAAAAAGGCATTTATTTCAGGGTGGGTGGTATTATAATCCATCTCCCCGACTTTGTTTTTCTAAAATCAGCTTTAAAAAAACATTGCTTAATATTTTCAGTATCCTTTACTCCAACATGTATTGCTTAGTTCTCTCCTTCTGTCAGCCTTTATATAGTTGAGTTTATCATTATATCATATTACATTAATTTTGCTGAAATGCCACTTTAACTTTATTATTCTTTTGTTAAAAATTGTACTGTCTCCTTATTACTTATAGACAAAATAAAATTAAAAGTCCTCAATCTATCAAAGTCCAAACTTCAACATCCTATCTCACCTTCCATGCATACAGGACAGACTCCTACTGGGCCTACTCCACTCCTGGACCGTTGCCTGATGTTCCCCATATCCTTTACTCCACTTCAAATCTTATACTTCCTTCCATGCTTAACAAAAATGTTCTTAGAAATTTCCTTTGAACACCTACAGCCCTTATGCATAATCCTGTAATATGCATTTTTAGAATTAAAGAAGGTTAGAGCCGCAAGACACTATTGAAATCATTTAGTTCAATTCCTCCCTTTACAGATGCAGAAACTACAATCCAATTAGAAAAGGTGGCTTGTTCAGGGAAAAAAAACAATCTAGGATTAGAATTCAATATTGAATGCTTAGAGTTTAGTATTTTAACTAATACAGGATCTACTATATTACTGGATCTCCCATCTGCTGATCAATTGCTCAGCAATTTTTCATGACTCCATTCCTAATGGTATGCCTTGCCTGCCTATCTTGATTGCCCTCATTTGCTCCAGGGCAGATACCCTGGCACAGAATTCCTTTCCATCTCCATTGTACCTAGTGTTGCAGAGGGAGTGCTGAAGAAGTATGGCGGACGTCACCTCAAGCAACCCAATGATGGAAGTGAAGATACAAATCTGTGACAGCAATATTCCATCTTAACAATGTGGCTGCTACATCCAATTGGATGGTAATGACCATCAAAGGAGGTGGTGTCAACTTTCTTTTACATTCTATATGGCCGTTCTAGCCAATCATGAAACCTCAGGGTTATGGTTTCCATTAATATCCTGGAAAGAGAGCCAGGATGAGGAAACAAGGACTGGAACTGGGTCTACAGGTTACATCTCGGCAGTCAGTTCAACAGTAAAACACAGAGGCTTAAGGAAGGATCTGACTCAAAAGCCAGGCTGAGTAGTAGATTTCAAAGTTGCCAGAGGCTCTTTTCACACACACACAAATACACACACACTCTCTTTTTTTTTTTTTTTTTTTTTTTGTGGTACGCGGGCCTCTCACTGCTGTGGCCTCTCTGACTGCGGAGCACAGGCTCCGAACGCGCAGGCTCAGCGGCCATGGCTCACGGGCCCAGCCGCTCCGCGGCATGTGGGATCTTCCCAGACCGGGGCACGAACCTGTGTCCCCTGCATCGCCAGGCAGACTCTCAACCACTGCGCCACCAGGGAAGCCCCCACACACTCTCTTTTAAATTCTGAATGATATATACACGGAAGAGAAACATTCTAACAACTGTACCAATCAAATAATGTACAATATGTTAACAAATAACTGGTGGATGAAACTCCATTGCAAACCAGAAGACCAGGAGACAGGGAAAAGTGAGCCTCTTGGGGTTAATCAACATTCAAAGGCAGGGAGAACTAGAACAGGCCCCCAGAACACAATCATGCCAGCCCCTCTGTCGTGGCTGCTGTACTCTGGGGCCATGAGCCATACAAACCCAGAAGCATCTGCCAAAGGTTTCAGACAGCTGTGCGATCACTCTCTGCCATTTGTTCAGCTGTTCTGAAGTGGCAGAAGAATGCTCCCAGGGTTCCATCAAGTAGAGTTCTTTTTCAATTCAGAACAATATGATTAGAATATGATTAGAATATTAGTTCTGATTTTGTCACTCTGAATATATATATTTACCTGGGTGAATACATCTACTGCTTATTTTCGCAGCTAACAAAGGTGAACAGAAAACATCGTGACACATTAAAACATGAGTAACGCTGAAGAAATGATATAAATCACTCTTTTACTGTAATAGCAGAGTTACTGCTTAGAGAAGTAGGTGCCCGTTCACCTGGCAATTCAAAATGTCTTGAATATAATTTGTCAAAATTCTATCACTTTCCTTCCTTTCTTGTATATGAGCATCACAATTTCAAGGAAAATGATTTAATGGTGAAATCTCAGACTGCAGTATAGCCAGCTCACCTTACATAGAGCAACACAGTTACTATGTTGTGGAAGTGAATGCACTGGACTTGTTAAGAATGTGAACTGCTCCTTCCCACCAAAGGAAGGAAAAAGAAAAAACAAGAAAAAGAAAACCTTCAAAAGAAAAATATAAAGGCTCTAGTGACTGATCTTTGTTGCTTTTCACATAAAGACTCAGTGTGTAGGAGTTAATTATATTAGTCATCTTGGGTAACAAGCTTGAATTCTGTGCTTCAAAGTTATTAACCAACCACCTTTCTATATACAGTTCACAGGCAAATGAATGGACTTAATCCCTGTATTAAAACACAAAACAAAACGAACAATTCCACGTTTCGTGACTTTTCAAAGTTGATTAGCTCCTTGGCAATGCTTTACGAGAGGCCAGATACACAACTGCTGCTTTAGAAAAAAGTCTCTGGCAGTTTACATGAGAAGCCCGTGAAAGTGGATTTAATCACATTTAAAAGTTATTCCTCTTCAGACCAGACATAAAAGGTCACCAAGAAAAAGCATTTTTTCCCAGTGATTCAACCACATTGGGTTAGTAAAATTTCTACTTCCAATGATCGCACAACTCCTGAGAGTCTGCTTGTTTAATGTGTCATACGGCTAGCATTTGCAAATTTAAACAATTCAGGGGAGGAAATAAAATATTTAAGATGATAACATTTACTGTCAAAAGAAGTTTGCAGATTTCTCTCTCTCTTTTCTTTTTTGGTCACGTCTAATTCTTCAGGGTAAAACATAACATTATTTAATTCTAAAGCAGCAATTTTATATAGATGAGGATCTTTATCTCCTGATTACCAAAGGACATTTTACTTGTAAAAATCATTACACGTGTAAAATAAACTACAGTAAATGAAGGAGTTATTACCATAAATCATGATGCTTATCCGCATTTAAGCGTCTCTGTGGTCTAATAAGAGCAAACAGTAGCTTGGTGTATCAATATTCCCATAGACAATTTACAATGATGTATTTCTCTGATTTATTAAAAGCCTAGTCATGGCTCAAAGGTCTCTGAATACCCATAAAATTAGGAAATAATTGTCATAAAATTAAGAAATAATAACAAAATCTCCATACAAGAAGCAATTCAACAAGATAGTACCTATTGGAAATGACTTACATTATAAAAATAATATTGAAAATTATAACTTTGACTAAGCTATATCAATAAACTATGTTTTCATGACACAAAATTTTTGATACAACTGCTATAGAATATATCTCATTTATACAACCATTTCTTTTTCTTTTAAATTTACCCTGAAATAATGTATATGTAGGGATATTTCTTTCTATATAATTTCCCTTTGAAGTTTTCTGATTTCAAATATAGTAAATTAATGATTTTAGCATAAAAAATAGGTAATTTGACAAGGTTATATAAGTATTGTTCAATAGCTATCACAGTGAATAGTTAAGTGGAATCTAAAGTTTAGGAAATTATTATCAGAATATAATTAAGTGGTATTATTATATTTAAGCTTTAAATAAATTAAAAAGCTAAATATTTAAAGATATGTTTTTTGGCATAAAGATCTATATGATGCAAAGTATAGCCCATTAAAATTCCCTCTCCTGTCATGTTTTTCACAATATGTGAACAAGTTAATAAACTTGTTTGGGGAAAATAACTGTGGAAAGTTACTTAAAATAGCTGAATGAAAATAAAGGCTTGATTAGAAAAAAGGAAAAGAGAAATATGTTTATGTTAAATTTATGCTAAGGGCCATGAAATATGAATAAAGAGATTATTTTTCCTTGGCTGGGAAAGTTCATTTTATATCATTTCTTTGTAATATAATCTATAGGCTCAATACAATCTCAATGAAATCAGTAAGCGACTTTCTTGACAACAGAGAGAAGGAAGTGTTTCATGAGTTTAGATGGAGGGAATGAAGTATAAGAATGGTCAATAGACTTATGAAAATTAAACTGTATTCAATTCAGGACTTTCAATTCTAATAATTTTTCTTAATTAATAGGATAACTGTGCAAAGAATATTTCTGACAGCGCTTTATAATAGTTAAAGACTATAAACAATATCAGGCTGATTAAGCAAATAATTCTCATCCATACGATGAAATACTCATCACTAAGAATGATGATAAGTTTCTGGATTTATTTTCCAATGAAAGGTGTTAACTACCTATTGTTAAGTGAAAAGAGAAAGTTACAAAATAGTATACAAGATACAATTTAATTTTTTTAACATGTGTTGAAATGGAGGATATATACCGAAATACTAAAAGTAATTTTCTCTGGGTAGTAGGACAAAGGGGTTTTTCAACTTTTATACTTTTTGACATAGTGGGAATTTTCCATTATAAGGCTGCATTATTATAATCATAAGACATTATTTTAACACTCTGTGTGGGAATTTATGGATGATAATAATAATTAAGTAAAACTGAAAGGAAGTGGATACAGACAGCCTCTGGGAGAAGAAACCAATAAGATAAGACTTCGAAGAAAGTTTCTATAATATTAGAGACTCTGCTGTTTGTCCACCCACTGTGAATACACAGGGATGCCTGGGGTATAGGATACTGCATGGTGGAATCACGTGTGCTTTGATTTTCTAGTTTTCATATTCCTTTTCTTATCATTTAATGCTGACATCAAGGTGAACACAGCAGTGATGGAGTCTCAATTCATATCACTATACCCTCCTGTGGTCCTTATACTTAATATGAAAGCTACATTTTAAGGGTGTACTTGCATAATCCAATAAGTGCATGTCTTCACAAGGTCCATTCTAAAATGTGCCCCAGTGATTTCACATGGGAGATTTATTTTTTAAAAGTATGATAATGTGGTTAACTGCTACAATGTATATAGTGTGACTCCTTTTAACAAAAAAAATTAATTTGTCTAGCTCTTATTCCATGTTTTAAATAATAAGTTTATATGAATATTAGCTAATGTGGAAGTTCCACTGAATGAAAATATCTGGTATAAAAATGATTTGATTAAAATAATAACAACACATCTATTGGGTATTTATTATGTGTCAGGCATAGTTCTAAAAGCACTTTATGTAATTAAGTTAATTATTCCTCAAAACAATCTATGAGGTAGGTTTTATCATTATCCCTTATTTTACCCACAGGAAAACTAAGGTTCAGAGAACTAAGTCCCTTGCCCAAAGTGACCAGAGCAGGTGACAAAACCAGCTCATCTGGCTACAGAACAAATTTTATTTTTATTTTTCACAGATTAACAAAAATTTTTTAATTTAAAATTTTAGAATAGTTTTATATTTATAGAAAAGTTGTGAAGAGTAATACAGACAGTTCCTATATACTCCTCACCAGTTTCCCTCATTGATGAAATCTTACATTACAGGGAACTTCCATCACACCTAAGGAGCACACACTGCTATGCTGATATTAACTAAACTGCACACTTCACTTGTATTTAACTCATTTTTCCCTAATGTTCTTCTTTTGTCTCAGGATTCCATGGAGGATACCACATTACATTACGCTGTCATGTCTCCCTAGCCTCCTCTGGGCTGTGACAGTTTTTCAGACTTTCCCTGTTTTTCATGACCTTGACAGTTTTGAAAAGTACTAGTCAGGTATTTTGTAAATGGCCCTCAGTTTGGGTTTGTGTGATGTGGCTTTCCAGATTAGGCTGGGGTTATGGTTTTCGGAGGAAGACTACAGAGGAGAAGTACCGTTCTCAATACGTTATACAAAGGGTACATACTACCAATGTGACTTATCTTTGATGATCTTAACCTTGAAGACCGGGCTAAAGTACCATTTGCCTGGTTTCTCCATTTTGAAGTTACTATCCTCCCTTCCCTTCTTTCCATGCTCTACTTTTTAGAAAAAAAGTTACCAATCAAAGCCCACATTTAAGTAGGCAGGAGTGGGAGGGAATAAGATACACCTACTTGAAGGGGGGATATCTATATAAATTATTTGGAATTTTTGTCAGAGCCTTCGTTTTCAACCCACTCTTCTATATTGCCTCTGACATCCTACCCTTTCTTACCATTTTGGCATATTATTCATGTGCAGTAGTTTAAAAACACAATTCTTCACTAATTTCCTGCTTTTGCAAAGATCCAAAAATATGTTAGAATTAAATGTGACAACCAACAAATTTGTTTGAAATTATTTTCCACTACCACTGTAGGATTTGTCACTGAGGGATGCAATTTTTTTCAGAAGTATTCTGTAAATAACTTACCAGAAATATTCGTTCAAGTTGATCCTGAATGTCTTTCATTCCTGGAAAAGCAGCAACTCCTTGGATCATTTCAACAAAGATGCAGCCGACTCCCCTAAAGAGAGAAGAAAGAACTGTTACTAAAACATCAATATACTCTGCTAAGAATACTAAATCTGGAATTAGAACATCTAATTAGAACATCTAAATCTGAAATTAGAACATCTACTCCTACAAAGGAGAAACAATGAACAAATAATATTCTAAATAAGTATAAAGGGCTGTGCCACATGTACCTAGATCCCTTAACTTTCCTTTCTCTTCTCTGTCTACTGCCCAGAAAGGACTCCAAGTAGATGCAACTACATAGGCTCAGAAAATGGTGCAAACCAATAAAATATAAGCCTCACTGACTACGTTACTCACAGGATATGGCCAAGAAACTCCTTAGCTTGATATAGAAAGCCTCCATAGTCCTGTTCTAACATCCTTTTCCAACTCTATTTCACTAATTCATAATGTATTATCTGCTATAGCTGTCCAGGGCTCAAAGCTCTCTTTGCATCAAAATCATTTGGGGAACTTTTAAAAAATGCAAATGATCTGAACACAAACCCCAGAGACTCTGTTTCAGTCAGTTAGAGGCAATGCATTGACTCGGGCTTCTCAGGTGATTTAGGGCAGCTACACTGAGGATCTCTGAGCCATACTGATCTGTCCACAGGCCAAGCATAAACCTATATAACTTGACTCACGTTACTCTAATACCTAGAACTCCCTTTTTCTTCGTTTGCTCTTGACATGTAAATCCAACCCAACCTATATAATATAATTTAAATGTAATCTCTTCTACAAAGCCTTCCATGAACATTCTGCCAGACAGGACAGCTCCCTTTATGAGTTTATTTCTTAAGCTCTTATTCATTATCAGTCATCTACTATGGTCAAATTCTTCTGCCAGGCTCACAGTTCCTATCTAGTAAGGCAGTCGAGCATATCAGGAGACCTTGCCTCCCAGACCACAGAACCCAACAGGAACACCGAATCCATAGTACAGGCAGACAGCCAATCAGATACTTCTACTGAAAGTTTGGAGATAAAGTCACCTGGGACCAGGATGGAAAGAAACTAGCATATGTTGATGAAATAAGTCACATTAAAGGCAAAGAACTTGCAAGAATGACCACCTTCCTGCAGATGAAGTTCCCTGAATTGACCTGGTTCCCACCTTCTTAAGGCCTGGATATTCTGATAAACCAGTGTTTTTGCCAGATCTCTCTAACTTCTAGCAATTCTCTAGGATTTTTTTTTTTTAATGGTTCTACCTTTAATGGGTTTATGTTGCCTGAAAGGATACTAATAAAATCATCAACATATTGGGACACTTCGTCAATTGCTGCACTCACATTCAATTTAGAGTGAGCAGTCCCTTGTGTATTTATTTCAGATCCTCTAGAGGTTAAACACAATGCCTTACTTCTCTATACCTGCCCCAGTTGTATGTAAACAATACCTTGAATTAAAGAAGTAATCCATTAGCAGAACTCTCTTCCCTATTACACCACATAATTTTTATCCAAATTAAACACCAATAGTATATACAGTGAAAATGACTGAAAACAAATGGTACTTTATATCATTAAAAAATTCCATTTAATAATGAATTAATTTCAAAATCAGTATTCTAGGGAGATGAGTTTTTATTTTTATTTATTTTAACATCTTTATTGGAGTATAATTGCTTTACAAAGTTGTGTTAGTTTCTGCTGTATAACAAAGTGCATCAGCTATACATATACATATATCCCGATATACCCTCCTTGGGTCTCCCTCCCACTCTTCCTACCCCACCCATCCAGGTGGTCACAAAGCACTGAGCTGATCTCCTTGTGCTATGTGGCCGCTTCCTACTAGCTAGCTGTTTTACACTTGGCAGTGTATATATATCCATGCCACTCTCTCACTTCATCCCAGCTTATCCTTCCCCCCTCCCTGTGTCCTCAAGTCCATTCTCTATACCTGCGTCATTATTCCTGTCCTGCCCCTAGGCTCTTCAGAACCATTTTTTTTTTTAGATTCCATATGTATGTGTTACCATATGGTATTTGCTTTTCTCTTTCTGACTTACTTCATTCTGTAAGACAGTCTCTAGGTCCATCCACCTCACTACAAATAACTCAATTTCCTTTCTTTTCATGGCTGAGTAATATTCCATTGTATATACGGGCCACATTTTCTTTATCCATTCATCAGCCGATGGCCATTTAGGTTGCTTCCATTACCTGGCTACTGTAAACAGAGCTGCAATGAACATTGTGGTACATGACTCTTCTTGAAATATGGTTTTCTCAGGGTATATGCCCAGTAGTGGGATTGCTGGGTCATATGGTAGTTCTATTTTTAGTTTTTTAAGCAACCTCCATACAGTTCTTCAGAGTGGCTATATCAATTTACATTCCTACCAACAGTGCAAGACGGTTCCTTCTTCTCCACACCCTCTCCAGCACTGTTTGTAGATTTTCTGAAGTTGGCCATTCTGACCAGTGTGAGGTGATACCTCATTGTAGTTTTGACTTGCATTTCTCTAATGATCAGTGATGTTGAGCATCTTTTCATGTGTTTGTTGGCAATCTGTATATCTTCTTTGGACAAATGTCTATTTAGGTCTTCTGCCCATTTTTGGATTGGGTTGTTTGATTTTTTGATATTGAGTCGTATAAGCTGCTTGTAAATTTTGGAGATATCCTTTGTCAGTTGCTTCACTTGCAAATATATTCTCCCATTCAAAAGACAAAGAGGATTGTCTTTTTGTCTTGTTTATGGTTTCCTTTGCTGTTAAAAAGTTTTTAAGTTTCATATGGTCCCATTTGTTTGTTTATTTATTTATTTTTATTTATATTATTATTGTTTTTGTGGTATGCGGGCCTCTCACTGTTGTGGCCTCTCCCGTTGAGGAGCATAGGCTCCGGACGCGCAGGCTCAGCAGCCATGGCTCACGGGCCCAGCCGCTCCGCGGCATGTGGGATCTTCCTGGACCGGGGCATGAACCCGTGTCCCGAACCCGTGTCCCCTGCATCGGCAGGCAGACTCTCAACCACTGTGCCACCAGGGAAGCCCCATTTATTTTTTATTTTAATTCCATTTCTCTAGGAGGTAGGTCAAAAAGGATCTTGCTGTGATTTATGTCATAGGGTGTTCTGCCTATGTTTTCTTCTAAGAGTTTTAGAGTGTCTGGACTTACATTTAGGTCGTTAATCCATTTTGAGTTTATTTTTGTGTATGGTCTTAGGGAGTGTTCTAATTTCATTCTTTTACATGTAGTTGTCAAGTTTTCCCAGCACCACTTATTGAAGAGGCTGTCCTTTCTCCACTGTACATTCCTGACTCCTTGATCAAAGATAAGGTGACCATATGTGCGTGGGTTTCTCTCTGGGCTTTCTATCCTGTTCCATTGATCTATATTTCTGTTTTTGTGCCAGTACCATACTGTCCTGATTACTGTAGCTCTGTAGTATAGTCTGAAGTCAGGGAGCCTGATTCCTCCAGCTCCGTTTTTCTTGCTCAAGATTTCTTTGGCTATTTGGTGTCTTTTGTATTTCCATACAAATTGTGCAGTTTTTGTTCTAGTTCTGTGAAAAATGCCGTTGGTAGTTAGATAGGGATTGCATTGAATCTGTAGATTGCTTTGGGAAGTAGAATCATTTTCACAATGTTGATTCTTCCAATCCAAGAACATGGTATATCTCTCCATCTGTTTGTATCATCTTTAATTTCTTTCATCAGTGTCTTATAGTTTTCTGCATATAGGTCTTTTGTCTCCTTAGGTAGGTTTATTACTAGGTTTTTTTGTTGTTGTTGCTGCAATGGTAAATGGGAGTGTTTCCTTAATTACTCTTTTCAGATTTTTCATCATTAGTGTATAAGAGATATCTGTGCATTAATTTTGTATCCTGCTACTTTACCAAATTCATTGATTAGCTCTAGTAGTTTTCTGATAGCATCTTTAGGATTCTCTATGTATAGTATCATGTCATCTGCAAACAGTGACAGCTTTACTTCTTCTTTTCCGATTTGGATTCCTTTTATTTTCTTTTCTTCTCTGATTTCTGTGGCTAAAACTTCCAAAACTATGTTGAATAAGACTGGTGAAAGTGGGCAATGTTGTCTTGTTCCTGATCTTAGTGGAAATGCTTTCAGTTTTTCACCATTGAGGATGATGTTGGCTGTGGGTTTGTCATATATGGCCTTTATTATGCTGAGGAAAGTTCCCTCTATGCCTACTTTCTGCAGGGTTTTTATCATTAATGGGTGTTGAATTTTGTTGAAAGCTTTCTCTGCATCTATTGAGATGATCATATGGGTTTTCTCCTTCAATTTGTTAATATGGTGTATCACGTTGATTGATTTGCGTATATTGAAGAATCCTTGCATTCCTGGAATAAACCCCACTTGATCATGGTGTATGATCCGTATAATGTGCTGTTGGATTCTGTTTGCTAGTATTTTGTTGAGGATTATTTCATCTATGTTCATCAGTTATATTGGTCTGTAGTTTGCTTTTTTTGTGACATCTCTGCTTTTGGTATCAGGTTGATGGTGGCCTCACAGAATGAGTTTGGGAGTGTTCCTTCCTCTGTTGTATTTTGGAAGAGTTTGAGAAGCTATTAGCTCTTCTCTAAATGTTTGATAGAATTCGCTACGAAGCCATCTAGTCCTGGGATTTTGTTTTTTGGAAGATTTTAAATCACAGTCTCAATTTCAGTTCTTGTGATTGGTCTGTTTAAATTTTCTATTTCTTCCTGGTTCAGTCTCAGAGGTTGGGCTGTTCTAAGAATTTGTCCATTTCTTCCAGGTTGTGCATTTTATTGGCATATAGTTGCTTGTAGCAATCCCCCATAATTCTTTGTATTTATGATGCAGGGTCAGTTGTTACTTCTCCTTTTTCATTTCTAATCTTATTAATTTGAGTCTTCTCCTTTTTTTTCTTTCTTGATAGGTTTGGCTAATGGTTTATGAATTTTCTTTATCTTCTGAAAGAACCAGCTTTTAGTTTCATTGATCTTTGCTATTGTTTCCGTAATTTCTTTTTCATTTATTTCTGATCTGATCTTTGATGGTTTCTTTCCTTCTGCTAACTTTGGGGGTTTTTTTGTTCTTCTTTCTCTAAATGCTTTAGGTGTAAGTTTAGAATGTTTATTTGAGATGTTTCTTGTTTCTTGAGGTACAACTGTATTGCTATAAACTTCCCTCTTAGAACTGCTTTTGCTGCATCCCATAGGTTTTGGGTCTTTGTGATTTTATTGTCATTTGTTTCTAGGTATTTTTGGATTTCCTCTTTGATATCTTCAGTGACCTTTTGGTTATTTAGTAGCATATTGTTTACCCTCCATGTGTTTGCATTTTTTACAGTTTTTTTTCCTGTAATTGATATCTAGTCTCATAGTGTTGTGGTGGGAAAAGACACTTGATATGATTTCAATTTTCTCTAAATTTCCCAGGCTCAAGTTGTGACCCAAGATATGATATAGCCTGGAGAATGGTCCATGAGCACTTGAGAAGAAAGTGTATTCTGTTGTTTTTGGACAGACTGCCCTACAAATATCAATTAAGTCTATTTTGTTTAATGTGTCATTTAGAGCTTGTGTTTCCTTATTTATTTTCACTGGGGTATTAAAGTCCCCTACAATGATTATGTTACTGTTGTTTTCTCCTTTTTGTGGCTGTTAGCATCTGCCTTATGTATTGAGGTGCTCCTATGTTGGTGCATAAATATTTACAATTGTTATATCTTCTTCTTGGATTGATCCCTTGACTATTATGTACTGTTCTTCTCTCTTGTAATAGTCTTTGCTTTAAAGTCTATTTTGTCTGATATGAGAATTGCTACTCCAACTTTCTTTTGATTTCCATTTGCATGGAATATCTTTTTCCATCCCCTCACTTTCAGTCTGTATGTGTCCCTGGGTCTGAAGTGGGTCTCTTGTAGACAGCATATTTATGAGTCTTGTTTTTGTATCCATTCACCCAGTCTATGTCTTTTGATTGGCGCATTTAATCCATGTACATTTAACATAATTATCAATATGTATGTTCCTATTACCATTTTCTTAATAGTTTTGGGTTTGTTTTTGGAGGTCTTTTCCTTCTCTTGTGTTTCCTGCCTAGTGAAGTTTCTTTAGCATTTGTTGTAAAGCTGGTTTGGTGGTGCTGAATTCTCTTAACTTTTGCTTGTCTATAAAGATTTTGATTGCTCCATCGAATATGAAAGAGATCCTTGCTGGTAGAATAATCTTGGTTATAGGTTTTTCCCTTTTATCACTTTAAATATGTGCTGCCACTCCCTTCTGGCTTGCAGAGTTTCTGTTGAAAGATCAGCTGTTAACCTTATGGGGATTCCCTTGTATTTATTTGTTCCTTTTCCCTGCTGCTTTTAATATTTTTTCTTTGTATTTAATTTTTGATAATTTGATCAATATGTGTCTTGGCATGTTTCTCCTTGGATTTATCCTGTATGGGACTCTCTGTGCTTCCTGGACTTGCCTATTTCCTTTCTTATATTGGGGAAGTTTTCGACTATAATCTCTTCAAATATTATCTCAGACCCTTTGTTTTTCTCTTCTTCTTCTGGAACCCCTATAATTCGAATGTTGGTGTGTTTAATGTTGTCCCAGCGGACTCTGAGACTGTCCTCAATTCTTTTCATTTTTTTTTTCTTTATTCTGTCCTGCAGTAGTTTTTTCCACTACTTTATATTTCAGGTCACTTATCCGTTCTACCTCAGTTATTCTGCTATTGATTCCTTTTAGAGAATTTTTAATTTCATGTATTGTGTTGTTCATCATTGTTTGTTTGCTCGTTAGCTTTTCTAGGTCCTTGTTAAACATTTCTTTTACTTTCTCCATTCTATTTCCAAGATTTTGGATCCTCTTTACTATTATTACTCTGAATTCTTTTTCAGGTAGACTGCCTATTTCCTCTTCATTTGTTTGGTCTGGTGGGTTTTTACCTTGCTTCTTCATCTGCCACATATTTCTCTGTCTTCCCATTTTGCTTAACTTACTGTGTTTGGGGGTCTCCTTTTCGCAGGCTACAGGTTTGTAGTTCCCATTGTTTTTGGTGTCTGTCCCCAGTGGGTCAGGTTGGTTCAGTGGGTTGTGTAGGTTTCCTGGTGGAGGGGACTGGTGCCTGTGTTCTGGTGGGTGGGGCGGGATCTTGTCTTTCTGGTGGGCAGGGCTGCACCTGGTGGTGTGTTTTGGGGTTTCTGTGAACTCAGTATGAGTTCTGCTAATGGGTGGGTCTGTGCTCCTTGTCTTGCTAGTTGTTTGGCATGGAGCGTCCAGCACTGGAGCTTGCTGACCGTTGGGTGTAGCTGGGTCTTAGAGCTGAGACGGAGATCTATGGGAGAGCTTTCACCGATTGATGTCCTTAACTCTACTCTCCCATCTCAGAGGCTCAGGCCTGACACCAGGCTGGAGCACCAAGGCCCTGTCAGCCACACGGCTCAGAAGAAAAGGGAGAAAAAAATAAAAAAATAAAAAGTAAAAACTAAATAAAAATTTTAAATTATTAAAATTTAAAAACTTCGAAAGTAATTAAAAAAAAGGAGAGAGCAACCAAAGCAATAAACAAGTCCTCCAACAATAATAAGTACTAAAAACTATACTAAGATAAACATAAAAATCAGAACAAGTCAGTCACAGACAGCAAACCCCAAGCCTACAGTTGCTCCCAAAGTCTACCACCTCAGTTTTGGGTTGATTCATTTTCTATTCAGGCATTCCACAGATGCAGGGTACATCAAGTTGATTCTGGAGATTTAATCCACTGCTCTTGAGGCTGCACGGAGAAATTTCCCTTTCTCTTCTTTGTTTGCACAGCTCCTGGGGTTCAGCTTTGGTTTTGGCCCCACCTCTGCATGTAGGGTGCCCTCAGGCTTATGTTCCTACCCAGACAGGATGAGGTTAAAGCAGCGGCTGATTAGGGGGCCCTGGCTCACTCATGCGGGGATGGGGAGGGGTACGGTAGTTATAAGTGGAATGCAGGGCAAGACTGCCACAGCAGAGGCCGTTGTGACATTGCAACAGCCTGAGGCGTACCGTGAGTTCTCCCAGGGAAGTTGTCTCTGGATCAGGGGACCCTGGCAGTGGCGTGCTGCACAGGCTCCCAGGGGGCTATAGATAGTGACCTGTGCTTGCACACAGGATTCTTGGTGGCTGCAGCAGCAGCATTAGCCTTTCATGCCTGTCTGTGGTGTCCAAGCTGATAGCCATGGCTCGCGCCCATCTCTGGAGCTCAATAAGGCAGTGCTGTGCCTTCTGTGGGCAGACAGGGAAGGAATCCCCTCTCCTTGCACACCCTGAAACAATGGTCTCTTGCCTCTTAGGCAGTTCCAGAGTTTTTCCCGGACTCCCTCTTGGCTAGCTGTGGCGCACTAGCTCCCTTCAGGCTGTGTTCATGCAGCCAATCCCAGTCCTCTCCCTGGGATCTGACCTCCGAAGCCCGAGCCGCAGCTCCCAGCCCCCACCCGCCCCACCGGGTGAGCAGACAAGCCTCTCAGACTGGTGAGTGCTGGTCAGCACTGATCCTCTGTGCGGGAATCTCTCCACTTTGCCCTCTGCAACCCTGTTGCTGCGCTCTCCCCCGTGGCTCCGAAGCTTTCCCCCTCCGCCACCCACAGTCTCCAACCGTGAAGGGGCTTCCTAGTGTGTGGAAACCTTTCCTCCTTCACAGCTCCCTCCCAGAGGTGCAGGTCCTAACCCTATGCTTTTGTCTCTGCTTTTTCTTTTTTCTTTTGCCCTACCCAGGTATAAGGGGATTTTCTTGCCTTTTCAGAAGTCTGAGGTCTTCTGCCAGTGTTCAGTAGGTACTCTGTAGCAGTTGCTCCACATGTTTATGTATATTTGGTGTATTTGTGGGGAGGAAGGTGATCTCCACGTCTTACTCCTCCGCCATCTTGAAGGTCCCCCTTGGCAGATGAGTTGTAACACATTGTTTTCATCAAATTTGAAGGAGATTAAGAGCAAGAAGGTATAACAGGAAGACGTGGAATCCAACAAACACATCAAAAAAATATATACACGTGGAGCAATTCTCACTGAAAACTAACTGAAAACTCTCAGAAAGACTTATACAACCCATAAGAGAGACAGATATGTAATCAGATAGGAAGGGAAGAGAAGCAGTCAGGTCGGGACCTGTGCTCTTGGGAGGGGACTCAGAAGAGGAGGGAGATCTTCCCTGGGGAGTGAGCTGTTAGAGCCACATATTGGGCCGCCAAGCCCTGAGTTCCAACAGTGGAAAGAAAGACTCCCCTCAGCTGGTTAGAAAACCAGTATGACTCACACAGGGGCTGTAAGAAACCTGGACTCCACTTGTGAAGTGTGAACACACACTTGCTTACTCACAAAACAAGGTGGAGAAAGCAAATTGAAACTACACAGGACTCTGGCCAGTTTCCCATGACCACTCTGGCATGCGACCCAGCTGAGCCAAGTGTTCATTCTGGCCCCACTTGCTTTGCAGTGCAGCTCCACACTAGGTGAGGGCTGCTACAGACAAGCAGAGTGAATTGTTGTGAAGGATGGAGCCAGCTCAGAGCCAGTCAGCTCAGATCCCAAATGGCACCTGAATGGGGTAACAGTGGCCACTTCTGGCACCTAAGGGGGCAATGCACCAGAAGCAGTTCAGTACTCTGCCACAACCCACATCCAGACCCACACAAAGAATCTAGCCAGACCCTGTTGATCCAGCACTATGCCCTTCTGGGGCAAGGGTGCTAGTGCTGGAAGAGGGGAGAACACAGTCAGATGGAGTTGACCCAGCTCAGACCTGACCCTCACAGCTTCTGCTCCAGCAGCTTGGGACCTGACCTTGCCCCCAGTAAACTGGAGTTTGCCACTAAGAATAGGGGAAGCCCCAGCTCACACCTAGCTCTTGCTCTAGCCACTCCATCTCTAGTCCCACTTCCTACCAAGGTGATAGCTGCCAGTACGCGCTGGGGAAAGACAAGACTCATGTTTACATCAGATCCAGTTCTCCCACCAAAGCCAATGGGCACAGACAGACTATATAAGGATGCTTCCACATAAGGACACCCCTTCAAGATCACAATAGGTAATGGTTTCACCTAATTTCCAAGAGACGGAGAAAGATAAGCAAAATGAGAAGACAGTGGAATTTGTCTTAATTAAAAGAACAAGAGAAAACCCCTGAAGAAAACAATAATGAAACAGAAATAAATGATTTGTCAGATAAATAGTTCAAAGATTAGTAATAAGACTGCTAATAGAATTAGGGAAAAGAATAGATGAACACAGTGAGCATTTTAACAAGGAAGTAGAAAATATAAAAATAACCAGTCAGAAATGAAGAATACAATAACTGAAATGAAAAACACACTAGAAGGAAGTAACAGCAGACTAGGTGATACAGAAGAACACATAAGTGATCTGGAATATAGAATAATGGAAATAATCTAATCAGAGCAGCAAAAAAAATTTTTTTTCTTAAATGAGAATAGTTTAAGGGACCTCTGAGACGTCAAGCATACCAACATACACATTATAGGAGGACTAGAAGGAGTAGAGAGAGAGAAAAAAGGGTTGAAAATGTATTTGATGAAATTGTGGCTGAAAAATTCCCAAACCTGAAGAAGGAAAACAGCTATCCAGGTACAGGAAGCACAGAGAATCACAAACAAGATGAACCCAAACAGACCCACACCGAGACATATCATAATTAAAATGCCAAAAGACAAAGAGAGAATTCTAAAGGCAGCAAGAGAAAAATAAAGAGTCCTATACAAGGGAACCCTCATAAGGTGATCAGGTGATTTTTCTGCAGAAACTTTGCAGGCCAAAAGGGAGTGGCATGATATATTTAAAATGATGAAAGAGAAAAACCTGCAACTCTACCCAGCAAGATTACCATTTAGAATCAAAAGAGAGATTAAAAAAAAAATTCTCAGACAAGCAAAAACTAAAAGAGTTCATCAATACTAAAACTATCCAAAAAAAAGTTAAAGGGTCTTCTCTAAGTGGAAAATAAAAGGCTACATCAACAAGTAAGTATCCAGGAAAGGAAAAATCTCACTAGTAAAAGCAAATACTGTAAAGACTGGGGATCAACCACTTAAAAAAGCTAGTAGGAAAAGACAAAAATAATTGTAAAATCAAGTATAACTACAATAAACAGTAAAGGGATAAACATGAAGATGCAAATTATGACATCAAAAACACAAAAGGTGAGGGAGTGGAGTAAAAAGATGTACATCTTTTGAAAGGTGTTTGAACTTAAATGACTACCAGTTTAAAACAAGTAGATAGGGACTTCTCTAGTGGTCCAGTGGTTAAGAATCCACCTGCCAATGCAGGGGACGTGCGTTCGAGCCCTGGTCCAGGAAGATCCACATGCCATGGAGCAACTAAGCCCATGTGCCACAACTACTGAAGCCTGCATGCCTAGAGCCCGTGCTACGCAACAAGAGAACTCACCACAATGAGAAGCCCATGCACCGCAACAAAGAGTAGCTCCTGCTCGGTGCAACTAGATAAAGCCCGCACACAGCAACAAAGATCCAACGCAGCCCAAAATTTTTTAAAAATAAATTATAAAAATAAATTAATTAAAAAAATAACATTTGCATTTCCATGGCAAGATCCTTTAAAAAAAAAAGCAAGCAGATATAGTTATAGATCAACATATATGAACTCCATGGCAATCACAAACCAAAACCTACAATAGATACATGAAAAATAGAAAGAAAGGAACATAGGCATTCCACTAAAGAAAATCATCAAACTACCAGGAAGAAACTAAAAGAAGAAAAAAAGAACAGAGAAGAACTATATAAACAACCAAAAAAACAAGTAACAAAATGGCAATAAGTACATATCTATCAATAATCACTTTAAATGTCAATGGATTAAGTGCTCTGATCAAAAGACATAGAGTGGCTAACTGGATAAAAAAACAAGACCCATCTATATGCTGCTTCCAAGAGACTCACTTCAGAGCTAAAGACACACACAGACTGAAAGTAAGGGGATGGAAAAAGATATTTCATACAAATAGAAATGACAAGAAAGCAGGGGTAGTAATACTCATATGAGACAAAATAAACTTTAGCCTTTAACAAAGGCTAAAATGAAATACAAAGAAGGGCATTATACAATGATAAAGGGATCAATAAAAGAAGAGTTTATAACACTTGTTAACATATATGCACCTAATACAGGACCACCTAAATATATAAAGCAAATATTAACAGACATAAATGGAGAAATTGACAATAATACAATATTAGTAGGGGACTTTTAGACCCCACTTACATCAATGGACAGATCATCATCTAGACAGAAAATCAATAAGGAAACAGTGGTCCTAAGTGACACATAAGACAAGTTGAACTTAATAGATATCTACAGGACATTACAACTGAAACCAGCAGAATACACATTATTTTCAAGTGCAGATGGACTATTCTCCAGGACAGATCACATGCTAGGCCATAAAACAAGTCTCAACAAATTTAAGGGAATTATATAAAACATTTTTTCTGACTGCAGTATGAAACTAGAAATCAATAACAGGGAGAAAAGTGAAAAAAACACAAACACGTGGAGATTAAATAACATGCTACTAAAAACCAATGGGTCAATGAAGAAATCAAAGAGAAAAATCAGAAAATACCTCAAGACAAATGAAAATAAAAACAACTTTCCAAAATCTATGGGATGCAGCAAAAGCAGTTCTAAGAGGGAAGTTTATAGTGATACCAGTCTAACTCAAGAAATAAAAGAAAAATCTCAAATAAACCACCTAACCTACCATCTAAAGAATTAGAAAAGAAGAACATACAAAGCCTAGAGTCAGCAGAAGGAAGGAAATAATAAAGATCAGAGAGGAAATAAAATAGAAACACAACACACAATAGAGAAGATCAATGAAGCCAAGAGCTGGTTTTTTGAAAAGATAAATAAAATTGATAAACCTTTAGAAAGGCTCATCAAGAAAAAAAGAGAGAGGATCCAAATAAGCAAAATAAGAAATAAAAGAGGAGAAATAACAACTGATATCACAGAGATACAAAAAAATAATAAGAGAATACTACAGTCATATGCCAACAAATTGGACAACATAGAAGAAATGAACAAATTTCTAGGAACATACAAGCTGAACCAAAGAAAGAGAGAATCTGAACAGATCACTAGTAGTGAAAATGAATTTGTAATTAAAAAACAAAACAAAACAAACTCCCAGCAAACAAAACTCCAGGACTGGATAGCTTCACAGGAGAATTCTACCGAACATATAAAGAAGAGCTAATATATATTCTTCTCAAACTATTCCAAAAAATTGAAGAGGAGAAAAAAATAACAAAGCTCCCTGATATAAGACTATACTATAAAGCTACAGTAATCAAAGCAGCATGGTACTGGCACAAAAACAGACACTAGATCAATGGAACTGAATAGAGAGTCCAGAAATAAACCCATGCACTTACAGTGGGGTCTTTTTTTTTTGTATTTTGAATCTTTATAAATGAGTGGTTAATGGGGAAAAATTCAGTTTTCTTTAAAAATATATTTAAAGATATCCTTCCTGACTAACTAATACATTTGCATCTTCACCAGAATATCTATCACATGCTTTAATTTCACTGTTTTTGACCAAATTGACTGAAACCAAGGTTATTAAAGAACTGGAGCCTCAGTTTGAAATAATCTATGACAAAGGAGGCAAGAATATACAATAGAGAAAAAGACAGTCTCTTCAATAAGTGGACAGCTGCATGTAAAAGAAGGAAATTAGAACCGTATATGAAAACAAAAGAAAACACCTCAAAATGGTTTAAAGACCTAAATGTAAAACCTGAAACCATGAAACTCCTAGAAGGGAACATAAGCACAACACTCTTTAACATAAATTATAGCAATTTTTTTTGGATCAGACTTCTCAGGGAAAGTAAACAGAAATAAAAATAAACAAATGGGACCTAATTAAAGTTAAAAGCTTTTGCACAGCAAAGAAAATCAACAAAACAAAAAGGCAACTATGGAATGGGAGAAAATATTTGCAAATGATGTGACTGATATGGGGTTAATATCCAAAATACATAAACAGCTCATACAACTCAATATCAAAAAAACCCCAAACAACCTGGTTAAAAATTGGCAGAAGACGTGAATAGACATTTTTCCAAAGAAGATATACAGATCACCAACAGGCACATGAAAAGATGTTCAACATCACTAATCATCAGAGAAATGCAAATCAAAACCACAATGAGATATCACCTCACACCTGTCAGAGTGCCTATCACTGAAGTCTACAAACAACAAATGTTGGTGAGGATGTGGAAAAAAGAGAACCTAGCGCACTGTTGGTGAAAATGTAAATTGGCGCAGTCACTACGGAAAACATTATAGAAGTTCCTCAAAACACTAAAAATAGAACTACCCTATGATCCAACAATTCCATTCCCAGGTATATATCTGAAGAAAACAAAAACTCTTATTGGAAAAGATACATGCACTCAATGTTTATAGCAGCATTATTTACAATAGCCAAGATATGGAAGCAACCTAAGTGTCCATCAACAGATGAATGGATAAAAGGGATATATATATATTTCACAGTATGTATTACACATACTATGAAATAACCATATAAAGAATGAAATTCTGCCATTTGCAACAACATGGATGGATCACTAAGCATAATGGGTATTATGCTTAGTGAAATAAGTCAGAGAAAAACAAATACTCTATGTTATCACTTATGTGTGGAATCTAAAAAATAAAGCAAATAAATGTATATAACAAAACAGAAACAGACTCACAGACACAGAGAACAAACTAGTGTTTTCCAGTGTGGAGAGGGAAGTGGGAGAGAGGCAGGATAATGGTATGGGATTAAGCGATACAAACTACAATGTATAAAATAAACTAGAAACAAAGATATATTGTACAACAAAGGGACATATAGCCATTATTTTGTAAAACTTTAAATGGAGTATAATATATAAAAATACTAAATCACTATGTTGTACATCTGTAAAACAATATTGTACATCAAGTACACTTTAAAAAATATATAAAAAATAATGATAGTAATAATAATAAAACGTTAGAAAGATTTGAGAGACAAGAACTATTTTATTTGTGTATTTATTTATTTGTGTATTTATTTATGTATTTTATTTGTGTATTTATTTATTTTATTTGTGTATTAAAATGCAATGATATTCTTATAGATATTGGGGCTTCAGACATCCAGTTAGATCTAAAATTTCAATTTGATGCGTTTTTACATTTTTTATACCAAGAATTCTTTTCTAAGACTACTGAGCTACCTTTCTATTGTTTTATTATTTCAGTTTACATAAAATATCTTGAATCTTTAATAGCTACTGGCACCTTCCTTTTCTCTATTCAGAATATACCCTCTATTCTCCACCTATCGGCCTTAGTCTTTCCCACCACAAGCTGCAACTCTGAGTGTGAAGACCCTCAGCAGAACCCACATCCACCCCCATGGTGTATCTGCTAAGCTGGCTGGTGAGGTAACCTTTACACTGTCAGAACCACTTATGGAAATTCTTTTACCACTACTTGTGCTTGGTCCATAACATCTCCATAATATGATACTTAAAACAAAAGATAAATCTATGCTGCAATTCTACTCAGTTGGAATGAGATGATATAGCATTTCTATAGGCACTTATCTGCTTAGCTGGCTAAGGGATTTGGACTTTCATTTCTCATGGATGTTTCCTATGCTGTCATTTTTCAAAGATGCTTGAGGGTATAACTAATGAAGCTGAGAGAATTATATTTAAAGGATTTACAAAAAGAGATAGAAAGCACAAAAAATAAAAAAGTAGAAGTATAAAACATATCAACATCTTAACACAGCAGAATATTTTATTACTGGAGCTTCTTTATTGCTAAACAGCAATAAAAAGCCATTCAATTTAATATGGAGGGAGTATTGCCTGCTTTTCTCCCCCCCCCCCTTTTCTTTTGCTACCCTCCATTAACCCTGTGCTACCTCTCTCGATGGATTAAGTTGACTGCCCTGAGTGGTTTACTGAGAAAGAATTCATCCATTTAAGCTCTATACTTAAGATATATAATTTTATTTCAGGAAATAAAATTTATGTATAAATAAATGTCTCCTTTAATTTGTTTCTATTGGGAATTTGAATCACTGTGTAATTATCAAGTGCTTAGACTAAATTTTTCAAGAAAAAGAACTGGTCACAAAAGCTTACAATTAAAGGTGTCACAGGATGCAGTGTGTTCAAAGTCTCATTTTAGGATTACTTACCAGGCAAGGTAATATATAAAACACCCACCCATGCTCACACATCTTTAATTCTTTTGAGCTCAAAATTTCCTAATTTAATTTATGCCACAGCTGTGTAAATATTTTTTTCATTATAATTCAAATCAAGATTTTAAGCAGAATTGATAATGCTTTGTCATTATGAGCAGAGACAGATAATTTTTTTAGTCCCGAAGGTCATACAATTTGGGAGTTCTCATTATGAATAAAAAATTAGGTATAAAAGTGAATTTAGGGTGAGAAAAAATAATAAAAAGAAACCATAAATTTTTTAAGGCTAACGAATATGGCAATAATACATAACTTGGAAAAATAATATAACATACTTATGAACTATCTGACACACCTCCCTAATACTTTTCTTTTTACAGTTTTGGCTATATAATGTCCAATTACCTATTCTATGATAATTCTATAATATATTTTTCTATAAAGAGAACACAGAGATAATTTAGTCATTCCTCTAGCATAATGATAACTTTTATCTTTTCCTGATAGTATGGAAAAAGTGTGTGTGTGTTTTTTTTCTCCCATCTTCACTTATTATTGGTACAGTCATGTAAATGTTTAGGACTGTTGTCAATTTGGGCAAAACGTCTATCACGTGTCTCTCAAGTATGTATGCTATAAACACAATAATTCTAAAACATTCTACACAATTCCCACGATATTGGATAATGAGGTGATGGAGCCAGGAATGGGACCTGTGCATTCCAGGTAGAGAAAACAGGAGCCAATAACTGAGGAATATTGAGAGAGCCAAGTGCTAGTGTTATGTATGGCTCTGCGTGGAAAATGGAAGAAAAAGTTAAAAAGAGAGCCATAGACCATATTCTACTCTAAGAGGTTTGTGTCTTATTCCTAGGCTAGAAGTTCTTGATTTTTGTCTATATCCCAATATTCGTGGTGAATAAAGTTGGACATAACCGTGGAGAACCCAGTCGTTTTACTAGCTTTGAGGGCAGAAGCAATTACAACCACTAGTTGTAAAGCCACCAGAGTGACAGCTGAGCTTAGTGACCTGTTTCCAAAGAGTCAGGTGGGGGATGGAGAGTAACATTATCATGGAGGAACCAGAAAAACAGTACCTTAACCATGTGTTCAAGGTTAACATCATCAATAAGTCATGTTGATAGCATAGAGTCTTGACATGATGTGATGAGACTCATGTCACTTCACCTCTATTGTCTTCCTTCCCAAAACATGAGACAAACCCAAACTGAGGGACGTTCTACAAAATACCTGACTGATACACCTCAGAACTGTCAAGGTTAAGAAAAACAGGGAAAGTCTGAGAAACTATCATAACCCAGAGGAGGCTAAGGACACATGGCAACTACATGTAATGTGGTATCTTAAACGGGATCCTAAAACAGGAAAAGGAAATTAGGAAAAACTAGTGAAATAAAAATAAAGTTTGATTAATAGTAATGTACCATTGTGGGTTTCTTAGTTGTGACAAATGTACCATAGTAATGTAAGATATTATCAATAGGGAAACCAGGTGAGGGTATGTAGGAACTCCTGTCTTTGCAAGTTTTCTATAAATATAAAACTCCTCTAAAATTAAAAGTGTATTTTAAAAAAGGCGAAATGAAGGAAGGCAGCCATCTCCTTGGGACCATATATAGAATCAGTCATTTTAAGTGGAAGAGCCATGGCATTTTGAGTTTTCCCTATATGAGAAAAAAAGAACCTGTGTACATTTTTATAAACTTTTTCTTGGAATCAACACGAGCTGTCTAGTACTGCAGGCGAGAATGCGAAATGTCAAAGTTCGATCTTAAATAACTTGGGCAGCAAACTAATTAAAGATTAAGTAAGCTAGATATGAAGGTATTTGAAAACTGATGTACAAGCTCCATGGCAAAAGAATTCAAAATGAAAACATTTATCTAAACTACTAAATTTGGGGCAATGGTGAGGAGAGTGGAATGCAGAGAAAAAAAAAAAAAATTCCCAAGGAAGGGGCAAGAACTTCTCTCCATCAGAGTAGGAAACATCAAGTTTAATGTCACTTCCTTGGGAAGGTTTCCTGATCAACCACTAGGTTAGGTCCCCTAACTCCATACTTGTCATATGACTTCCTCCAACTGTAATTTATTTACTTGTAAATATAATGGGCACTATCATCTTTCTCAGAACAAGAATTTGGTCTTTCACTTTTAAAGATACAGTTCAAATGAATCAGAGAGGTTTTTGCAATATAGCAGCCCTCCCAGACCTGAATCAAACAGAGGTGGTCACTACAGTCCCCAGCTGAGATGCAGTGTAATGCATCTGATTATTAAAGTCCTGTTGGGATGATATGGTGCAAGATAACTTTACATCTTTCAACTAAAATAGGTTTAATTAGACCCATTACCTCCCATATTCAAATAATACCTGCATTTGACACATGACATTGCAAGTGGAGTATACTCAATTTTCCCAAAAAACATTGTTACAAGATGCTAAATAACCCAATAAGCAATTAACCCACATGAAGAAGTATAAAACAGAACCTAGAGGTTATTATTTATCTACTTGACATGAACCTTATTTTGGTCATCAAAAAATAAAACATTGCTCTCCTTCTTCCCTAAGTCTCAGGGCAACAGTTTGGCTGAACTTCAATAGATTTAAAATATGGTGCAATTAAAATCTCAAAAAGAAAAAAAAACCCTCCTAAATTTTAGCTTCCAATTTCATCCATTTATTAGCAAAGGCTTGAGATTCCTTAGGATAGAGAGCTTTAGGCAGAGAGTAACAGTTTCACCCTCAAGTGGCAGCATTTAGCCACAGAGACCAGGAGGGATCACGACACAGCACAGCCCATGCACTGGAGAGGGTGCAGAGGGGACAGCGACCCACCCAGCTCACAGTATGACCATGAGGGAGACCAGCCCCTTCTCCTACAGACTTCCCTAATTGAAAGTTATGAGGCTTCAATCAAGTTATCATTTACAGCCATTCAGAACCATCTGCACTGTCAAAACATTTGGAAAAGAGGGCTGCAGATAAAGCCAGTGTCGGGCTGCATCTGACAGGAGGACAGCAGATGAACAGAACCATAACTCGCCACAAGTCAGTATTTTTGCCTTTCTCTTCTTCAGCACTATGATGGCACCAGAAATCTCCTCAAAGCCTATGTGTTCATTGAAAAAAAGCATCTGAAGTAGTGTTTCTCACTTTTTAATGTATACACCAATCACATGGGGATCTTGTCAGAATGCAGATTCTAGTCACCTAGGTCTGGGTTGAAGCCTGAGATCTTGCATTTTTAACAACCATCTCAGCAATGCCGATATTGCTGTTCAGAAGACCAGAAACTGAAGAGCAAGAATCTAAAGGAATCTAGGTTAAGTCTGTGTTGAAAGGAGTTTTATAACTCAGATTAATTCTCTAAATATGTATTCAGGCTCCATCCAAGGGAACCACAAAGAAACAGGAGACTAATAAAATAAGTTAGATTAAATGCTAAACACAATCTGAATTTAACACATAGGGATGCAATACTAACTCAGAAAGGTTTCATGTTAATTAACCTAATAGGTAATTTTATTTAGCCATGCTTCACTGAAATACATCATTATGTAATTAAAGGTAGTGCAATTTGATGCACAAGGTGGCCATTTATTTATCTTTTCTCTGTTGGAATATATATATTTGTAAAATAGAACAAAGAGGTTTTTTCCCCCTAGTTTAGCTTCTAAAAGATCAAAGTTTTTTAAAAAGTGGGTTTTTTTGTTAAACTTGTATGAAAATGTATTACACATAACAAACGTGATCTTTTCATTTTGGCATCTGCAGTATTTGAAAAGTGAAAGATTAAAAAATTACATTTCACATGTCCTTGGTAGCTACTGAAGGGACTGAACTGATTCAACTGTCACTCACCATTTACTGTGGTTAGTGCTTCATTAGGCACAGATAGGCACAATATATCTTAGTCAGATACTTCTATGGAGCACGCAGCTCTCGAGGAATGAAAACAAAACCAATCCAAACACTAGACTGTGGGTGAAAGCCCATCTCAGAGAACATTCAGTTCAAAACAATAAACTTTTTATATATGGGGATACGTTAACATTTATTTTTCAAACTATGAAACAGAATTGTATCTCTAAGAATTGTACTTACAAATGAGGCATGTCAGAACAAAACCTAAACAAAAGCAAAGAATGAAGTACAGGAACCTAACGTAGTTCCATAAAGCCAAGGCCCAGGGTGGCCCGCTGCTGACTGGAGAGGAGGGACCAGGCAGTGACAGGGAGACCCTTACCAGCATCTACATCTGAAATAAGACTTACCAGAAAGATCTAGAAGCCTAACCACCTTAATGTACCAACTGGCAACAATGCTCATTAAGTTACAATGATAACTCTTGCTCATACATTTTAATATGCAGACATCTATGTTGATATATTTTAGTGTATATATTTCAGTATACATATATTTTGGTACATATATATTTTAGTGTATATGTATGTGTGTACATATATACTTTATATATATTTATGCATAAATATATAATATAAAAAATGTATACTTAAAATATGTGTATATGTGTGTGTGTGTGTGTGTGTGTGTGTGTGTGTATATATATATATATATATATATATTTTTTTTTTTTAATCACATTGCAAAGTTGTATTTTT
>NW_020175195.1:314397-344802 GCF_003031525.2 Neophocaena asiaeorientalis asiaeorientalis
TGTGTATATATATATATATATATATATTTTTTTTTTTTTTTTTAATCACATTGCAAAGCTGTATTTTTGCTTTCTGGTGCAGTTACCTGAGCCAGAAATCCACGAATCATCTGAAACCCTTGCCCTTCCCCTATCACTCTCATTCAATCGAGTTCTCACATCCTAACTATTCCTAAATATTTCTCCATTCTGGCTTCCAACCACTTTCCCCCACTCTCCATTTTTTCCTTTTTCTCTACCTGTTCTTAAACTCTGTCCCTCTTCCCTACCCACAAATATCAGCTGTTTCACCCCCTGGTGGGGTACTTTTGTCCATGGCCTGGCCAATGTGTCCTCAACTCTAGCTTTGTTAACTTTGAAAGATGGCTCTGATGAGTCGGGCCAACTAATTACCACTTGGTGACACCTTCCGTGACCACCCCCCTCCAACCTATCCTCAACTATCCACCAAGGATAAATTTATCACCTTCCCCTCTGAGCCACCACTGTACTGACTGTATATCTGTGTTACAACTTATTACACTGTTTTTCCTTCTGATCTTGAAGGCATGGAAGGATCTTTCTCATCTTTATAAGCTCCAGGACCTAACCTGGTACCTGGTACAAAATAGGTGTTCAATAAATATCTTTCAAATAAAAGAATGAATGAATGAATGAATTATACAAACTATTCTGAGGAGTGTACACAAGAAACTGAAGTAGAGAAAGGAATTTGATTTAGAACTAATATCATATAAAATTAAACATTAGAAAAAATCAGTTCAGTCATTACATCAAAATATCTAAACCCTAACTTCATTTATGTCACTCTGAAGGAATTCCAATGGTCTCCATGGAAACCTCTGATTCAGCAGTACAATTTACTCGATTTTTAAAATTTAGAAATAGAGGGACTTTAGAGAGTGCCTAAGACAATGCCTTGATTTTTACATGTAAAGAAACCATATTACATGTTTAAATGTCAGCCCCAGAACCTGAAGCTGTGACTCAGAATCCTGGGCCAGTGAGCCTTCGTTATGCCACGCCGCCTCCCCAGTTAGAATGACGCGTCTTTATTTGATCAGTCTGGTCAGATTAAAAAAGAAGAAACGGAGATGGCGAATTCGTTCTCATTCCTGGTGACATAAATGCTAACAAGGATAAAAATATCAAAAGAAAGTCTATAAAATTAAGGTTTGGGCAGAAAAAAACCAATAAAACTATCCCTAAAGACTGAAGTCTATCACCATTGATAGTGTACTGAAAGAAGGATGGGTGTTTAAAGATGCTTGAAAATTTAAAACAGACTTCCATAGATAATGAAAACCCCAGAGATAAAAGTCTTAAAATAACAGCCACACAGGACTTCCCTGGTGGCGCAGTGGTTAAGAATCCGCCTGCCAATGCAGGGGACATGGGTTCGATCCCTGGTCCAGGAAGATCCCACATGCCACGGAGCAACTAAGCCCGTGCACCACAACTACTGAGCCTGCAAACCACAACTACTGAGCCCATGCGCTGCAACTACTGAAGCCCATATGCTCTGGAGCCCGTGCTCCTCAACAAGAGAAGCCACTGCAATGAGAAGCCCACACACCACAAAGAAGAGGAGCCCCCACTTGCCATAACTAGAGGAAGCTCGTGCACAGCAACGAAGACCCAACACAGCCAGTAAATAAATAAATAAATAAATAAAAGTAACAGCCACATATTATATAGATACCTGGGAATATTCAGACAGGAACATCCAGAAACCATTAACAATTGATACAAAAATTTAAATAGGAAAGGCCCTTACTGAGGACTACAATAAGGAAAAAATATAAAACTCAACATATTGCATTGAATAGCTGAGAAATATTATTTCTTGCACTATGGAACAACAAAGGAAGAGAGAGGTTCCATTCGGTTAGTCATTTAAAATGCTACCACAGAAAGCACTTCTCTCCAAGGAATAACTGTAGACCAGGCAGGCCAAGAAAAAACAAATTAATAAGCTTTCACATCTTTAATTTCTGTTTACATGACAGCTGATGCAAAACAAGGAAGTCATATTATAAGATTCCTTCCTGCAAATTTATTAATCGTCCTGCAATAATGTGGGGAATTAGGAAAAAATCGTTCACGGGTAATTATCTTAAAGATCAGAGCAAATGACACATTCAAGCAATCTTTTTAGAGAAACATATCTAGCATATCACAAAGACAAATCACTGCTGAAATCATGTAAATTACTCTCCTGAAAGAAGAATTCTGAACTTCAGTTTACAGAGTGGTAAGTTGATACATTCAGTTCCAGTCATCAAATGGCATAGCTGTACTTAGATGGTCTGTGGTTAAGAATGCTGGAATGAACACCACTAAGGTATACGACTAGATGGATGATACTTGACAGGGAAATGTTTGACACCCATCTGCTATGACAACCCTCTTACATAACACATGGAAGACCTGAAGGCAAAAACCTTCCCACTGTAAATCCTCATTGTCCATTTTTTGGTGAAGTCTATGGCCTTCTTGGAATATACTCAAGGGCTTGCCCTGGAATGTGGCTGTATAGATTAGACAATGCATACAGATTACAATGTGAATGATGCCCCCTGGAGTTGTGTGATGCTGTAACACTAGTGGGTGCTGCTGAAGGACAGGGACCAGGTCTTTTTCACTCTTGAACCTCTGGACATTCTGTAAGGTGTTGTTAAGTGAATGAATGAATGGCTGAACATAATCATGTTGTGTAAGGGAGATCTTAGTGGGAAGGAGGCTGGCCCTGAGACTCTAGAGGTTCTTTTTCCCTCTGTGCCACCACCAACCAGCTAGTGTGAACAGCATAACCAAGAATCTTCAGATTTGGGAGGCAGGGGTATAAAATGGCCATAAAACCTAGTAAAACAAAATTATGAATTGATTTCACTGGGTTGCTAAAATTCTGAAACAGTTTCTAAATTAAACATGTTAGGATTAAAAATGACAAACATGAAAATTTTTATAGTTGATATAATAAAGTTTTTCAATTTGTTGAGTCTACATTAGGCTATGAATATATTCTGTCTTCAGAAGCAAACATGGTGAAAGCTAGCTGTCAAGGAAGAACCACTGAATTTTCAATGAGAAAGAACAGAAATGCCTTGCCAGGCTCTACAGAAAATGCAATTATGTGAGTATCTCATTCTTAGAATCTACTGTCTCACATGGAAATACAGAGAAATATAAATGCCATACCAAAGATGAACAATCCACATGTGTACAGGAAAACAGGAAGCTACTCAGATTCTGTCCTTAGTAATTACTAAGTGCCTGTCACAGACTATAATTAAGTTTTCTTTTATATTTTAACGGAATTTAAAGCAGGCTGTTTCTTGGCCACTGATAGGCTATTTAGTTAAGTTTGACTTTCTTTTTCAATTATTGTACTATTTCTTTTTTTGCCCAATGTCATCTTTACCAATAGGAATCTAAGGACATTCCATTTGAAGAGCAAAACTGGAAAAAAAGAAAAACCCCAAATATCTAAGTTTATTGATTACATAATATAGTATCTAAAATCAAGAAAGCTACTAGTATATTTAAGTTACGTTAATTCATAGAGCAAAATACCAGTAAATGAAAATGTGATTCCCAATTAAAGTACATGCTAGATAATGCAGTGTCCTGAGGAATTAAATCACAAACGTCACAATAGCACAGAGGTCCCCACTTTCGTCCTTCAATGAACAGTATGAAGTAGACACCCAAGTCCCTTTACCAACAATGATGTGTATTTAAGCCCCTAGCTTCTCTCCAATCACATTGTCATTCAATCATATCTTCCCTGTGCATGTAAGATAACAATCTACTTTTTCACCTTCATTGGATTAGAAACTTCATATTGACTGGAACATTTGTTGAAAGAGTTTCACCGATTGCTTTTGCTTGTTTTAATAGTAAGCTCATGGTGGATTCACGCATTGCCATTGATCAGAGAACTACCTTCTGCAATCACTTCTTTCAATTCATGTAAAATTTTTATCTTTTAAAAAACTATCATTTCACATTCTATTCCTTTCCAGCACTAGCTTATCAGAAAGTGCTTGGCTTTCTTTTCACATTTGTTTTCATAAATAAAGTTGTCCTCACTACATTAACAGTTAAATGGTAAGGATTATAAATTTCCACAACCACACTAAGAAGCTGGCAGTCAAGATGCTCCTGCCTGCACCATGCTGTTGATTGGCTCCCACCCATCAGGACTTGCAACTCAAATCTGTGGCCAAGCAGTCACAATTTTCTCTAGGACAAGAACCTTAGCAGTCAACTGTCCATAAGTAAAGCCACGAATATTAAATTATCAACAAGAGTAGGACATTCGGTAAAATGTACACAAACTCCCCCTCCCTCCCAAAAGTGACTGAAGTGTCAGTTAAGGAATAACATTTTAAACAAGGATAAAATAGATGAGGACACACAAGAAGATGAGAGAGAATTTTTTTCATAAGTTGTGGATAAAGGTGTAGCAATCTAGGCAGACCATAAGCAGCTACAACTTCTCAAGTTATAGACTGAGTATTTACCTACAACAACTTAGAAAAGGCACACGACTTGGAATACGTAAGTTCTAGAAAGTGTAAAGGTGAGTCTGACAACTGGAAATAGGGTGGAGGATTGAATGTTTGTACAAACCAATTGACCCATAGGCCTTCTCTGACCATCTCTCACCCCAACCCACCAGCAGGACTGAGTGTTTATCCTCTGGAGAAATTAAATCCAAAAGTCCTCAAATTGAGGATAAAAGGTGAGAGCAGAGTGAGGCACAGAGCTGAAAAAAGGGAAATTAAGTAAAAAATGTGTTTAATTGGTCTGTGTATCTAATTGGCACCAACAGAAAAAGATACAATCAAAGCTCATTATCAAGCAATTTCAGAATACCAGGGACAGATATAAGAACCTAATACTTGCCAGGGAGAAAGTATGATGAGGCACACAAATGCTTGCAAATCTGAATGGAATCAGACTTTTCAGTAGCAATACTAGAAGCTCTAAAGAAAGTAAGCAATACATTCAAAATTCTGAGGGAAAAAAAACCCCTCATTATATACTCAACCAAAGTTTATCAATCATGTGTGGGAGCAGCATAAAGACATTTTGAGAAAACTAAGAGTTTGAAACTTATATTTCTAACACATTCTTTCTTAGGAAACTAAAGGAGGAAGACAAGGAATCCAGGAAACAAGGAATCTATAATCAGTAAAGGTCAGAAGGAAAATGTATCCAACCCAGAACAGACTCTGATGAATTTACTACTTACAGAGGTGTAACAGAACTAATAAGACATACTGAAACACCAAGAGGCTAGCAACAGCAGGAAGTCATTACTTGCCTTAGAACTAAAAGCCTGGAATTCCCCGGAGGTCCAGTGGATAGGACTCCATACTCTCACTGCCGAGGACCCAGGTTGCCATGTGGCACAGCCAAACCCCCCCACCCCCGCCAAAAAAGCCTAAAAGCCATTATTGCCCCTAGGATCATAAAGGCCAAATCTTATGGAAATCTACTGACAGCTAGAGCCATGAAAAAGTGCTTCCGCACAGAAGCTGTAGTTAGCCATTCTGAGAAATATAGGTTAAAGCAGGGAAGAAGTAGGGATGAATATATTCAATCCTCATACTTTTCCATTGCCTGAACTCGATTTGGAACCAGTAGCCAAGGCAGCTTGGAGGATGTATTCCCTAGGGGTTAGTCATCCAGGACATAGGGCAGGGAAGAAGAGGGTAGAGAACAGATTTGGAGGGAAACAGAGAACAACTAGCTTAGGACCTACAACAACAGGAGAGGGGGGAAACGGAAGTCCTAAGATGACAGATGTTCAGCTGTGCTAAGGCAAGAAATCAGAGAGCCGAGAGAGGAAAGTTTCAAGGAAAAGGTTGAGGGAGGGAGATGTCAAGAAAATTAAATGGAATTGACAGATTTGCTGATGTGTTTGAGCATTTGGAAAATATTTTCCATATATAATCGACAGATCTTTTATGACTATAAATAACAGTAGGGACAAAGACAACTAAACTAATAAAAAGCAGAGACAATCATAAAGTCCAGGAAAAACCAAAGGTTATACAAGAAAGAATACATAATCATGAATACTACTTAACTTCACCATGAATAATATTAATATTTACACATTAATATTTCAAAATGTGATATAGATTATATATTGGGAGAATGAGATGAAGGTGGAGTTGGGGGAAGGTTGATGGAAGAAAGTTAAATCTTTGTCTACTATACGCCTACTTAGTAGCAATGTCTAAAATAGTAACTTAGAGATGGCAATATAAACAATTATTTAAGATGTGGAGATAGATCCTAAAAGAGTTGAAAGTAGTAGTTACTTCTGAGAAATAGGATTAGAGGATGAGAATGAGTGAGGCAGGAGATTACTACTTTTGTTATTGTTACTACTGCGGCAGCTATTACTAACTAGTTATATCTGAAATAGGTTTAATTATTAAAATTTTCTGATTTGGAAACTGAAGATAAGGATAGTTAAGCGATCTGATCAACTAAATTCACACAGGTAAGGAGTGGCAGAGCCTAATTTAGGCTTTCAACGTATTTTCTACCATAACATGGCCTCCTCTATACAGCAAACCACTGTTAGTTACCTTGATCAGAGAATCAATAGCTACATGAAAAAATACACAACTTGTAAAACATAAAAGGCACTAGTGAACATCCAATGCTCTCCAAACTTGGAGTACTAACATATATTTCCAAATTAAACGCACGTGTGCACACACACACTCGCACGTAAGATGAGAACATCCTGGGCCGACATTTCTCTCTAAATCTCCAGACATAGACAGTATGTGAATCTCCCTAAAACCAAATACAACAGCTTTTATTTCTTTGATATATTCTATAGCACCCTTGGATTGTATACTTTAATAGAAATACAAAATATTTAGCTTGGCTGGTTGATGTTCCAAAAGCTGAATAAGAACACGATTTTCAACATTTATGGAGTCATATATTTCTTAAAGAATTTCCGCATTTATCCATCTCTTGCAGCTATGAACCAGTGAGGCAGCTAAGTATACCAAGGGCTATCTTAGTATCATGAAACTTAGTCATTGTGATTGGCTATTTAAATATTATCCACGGCTTCCCTGGTGGTGCAGTGGTTGAGGGTCCGCCTGCCGATGCAGGGGACACGGGTTCGTGCCCCGGTCCGGGAAGATCCCACATGCCGCCGAGTGGCTGGGCCCGTGAGCCATAGCCGCTGAGCCTGCGCGTCCACAGCCTGTGCTCCGCAATGGGAGAGGCCACAACAGTGACAGGCCCACGTATCACCAAAAAAAAAAAAAAAATCCAAAAACCAGTTGTGGGTGACCAATTACTTTGCCAACTTTGATACAAGTGGGCGGATTTTTATTTGTTTTAAAAATATTTAGTAGTGAAAACTACATATACAATGTCTCATTTTATATGTTATGATTCAGCCAGCCCATCATTAACAGGTGACCAAACACATCCACTGAAAACACACATACACTCTCTCTCACAAACACACTGATAAACAACATGGGACGTAATAACTATAACCACGCTAAGCTTCTGATAGTATAAGAGAACAGGTTCCCTTCAGCATTCCAAAGCCATCACTAAATGCAGCACTGTGGCAGCCACTCCATAATGTCATAATAATCTAATATTAGAGAACTATACTTTTGGAGACAATTTGTTATAAAGCAATGTAACAGAAGTTTTCCACAAGGAATAGTTTGTAGCCAGCACTCCTTCGGTGTGTATTAAGCACTCAAATGCATTGTCTCTTCTGACTACTAGTATTTAGCAAATTATTGCTCCAGTGCTTTATGAGTAAGAGGACCACATGTCACAGTTATATCCCTGTTTTATACCTATTGTCCTAGCAGAATTACTATTAACTCTAAAAAGTATCCTGGTATGGACAATATACTCTATGGTCATCGCAATTTTAAGGGACTTCAGTAGTGGGAGTGGCTCAGAAAGTACACTGCCACCAGGAGCTCAGCTTTTGTCCCCCAGACACCCTTCTGACTACCCCTGTTCTTTTGTCATGTTCTACTGCATTGTCAGTGGCTACACTGGCAAGTCATTTGGATCATGTATTATTTGAGCAGCTCTCAAGATCTCTTAAAGAGTTGTTACTTTTGAGAGTGACTAATTTGAATCCCCCTTGGTCTCATGACCTGATTAATTCGAATATGTGTAAATAATGTTGATAGATGATTTTATGTAGCCCATGAACTCAAATTCTCATTTTTTACTAGCATTCTTTTTTAAATGGACACATTCGTTTTAGCAGAAGCGGTAAATGAGTAATGGTTAGAAATTGTGAAAATACTTGCCAGTATAGATACTGGTCTCATTAAAATGTATTCAATCCAACGATTCATGTCTTAAGTTTATTTCAAAAAAACTCCACCCTGAATAAAATTATATAATATAGACTATTGATGTGAGGAGAGAAAGCAGTCTGCAAGGCTGTTGTGTGAGAGGTAAAGCCATCCACTTTGTTTGAAATATGCAAAGGATCCAACATGACTCAGATTATAACCTGAATTCTCAAAGAGGTATTTTACTTACTTGTGTTTTGGAATCACTTTACTAGTAAAATAAAAAACAATTGCTTATAAATCATCTTAAGAGATTATGTAATATGTTATAAGGAGAAAGGGCTTTGGAGTAGGTTAGCTCTGAGTTTGAATGTCAGCTCTATTTACTAACTATGACCCTTACTCTCTTATTTAGTCTCCCTGGGTTTTGTTTTCTTTCACTGTATCATAGAACAGTAGGTAAGTAATTAAAATGCATAAGAGGACTTAGAATACAGTTTGTGTTCAGTAAAAGTATCTATTATTGTTACCATTGTTATTACTATTGCTTAAGATGATTTATGATTCTTTCTCTTAAAACACTGGTAAACAAGCCTGAGTCCTTAGGAAACTTTATTTTATTACATAAATTTCCTTGGTTCAGGAGAGATCATTAAGGATGATGGCAGAACTCTATATTGCCAGTATGTATGGTGATTAGGCTTATTTAATAAAATGCAATGCTAAATGGCCTTATAATACTCAATAAATAGGCAATTTCTTTTCTGATATATGCAAAATCAATTTTGATGCAGACGTTTTTCTATATATCAAGATCGGTATGGAAATTTTTTTCTAACCACCCAGCTGCTACAATGTTAAATAAATTAATTTTAATCCTAAATCAGAGATGCTATAGAGAAAAGGGTGATTTAATATGCAATCTCATTACATTTGACAGGTTTATTTATAAATGATTTGCCCCACATTTTGACAAGCATAGTTAATATGTTAATTAGCTTTGAAAAAGATGATGAAAGGGAGAGACTGACATGCTATCATTCTTTACACACCATGTTGGGGAGCACTGGAATTGACACAAGGTGGTATCACTATATATTGTGCCCCCCCAAAAGCACCGTGATGATGAGATATTTATTAGCTACAGATTAACTTAGTCACTATGCTAAAAATTAATCCCTTAAAATAATCCCAAGTGACCTTCTGCTTTAGAAAACAAATGCCATTCTAAACACATTTATGAGCTTCTATAAAGGAATATAAGGCTTATTAAGAGCAATAACCTCGACAGCTAGAACAGAACTCCTTGACAAGGGAGGAACTACACAGATAAGCTCCTTTTCACATTTGCACTTCTCTTAATGTGGTTTTCAGTACTTGGTAAGCCTTTTTGGTTTAGAAGCTTAAAGATGATGTCCTATGCCTTGACTTTCAAAGAGTTATAAAATCCAAGAATTAAGGGAAGCTATACATGACACAAAGTCCAATTTGATTCCTCTGCTTAAACCCTCCTTCACGGAGGCAAAGGTGTCATAAAGCTATCTTTCTTGATGAGTTCTCAAATCACACACTGTATTCATGCATCACCACCATGCTGGAGACCTAGAGCAGTAAATCGTAACAGGGAGAGCTCTGACTTCCATCACTTGCTGCCAATGTTAATGAGTAAGTGTCTTCATTAATATTTTTATTGCCCGAAGCTATTTAAACAGAAAACTGGAAATTGTAACACTGTGTAGGGATCGTTAGTTTTTAGTTACTACCCCACTGCCCCAGGATGGTAAATGAACTGTAAAAATAGCCTGAAACCACTGCCACCTGCCCCCCTGCTACTGTCTATGGGTTAATATTTGTACTTCTCTTTGGTGCAGCTGAGCCATGACTCAATTATAGTCCCATTTCTAGATCTTTGAATACCCAGCATCAAGGTCACTAATTATGCAAAAATCATTGCCCTGTGAACTTTTCTCTAACTGGAAAAATACATACGTTTTACCTGACTTATAGGAAAATAACAAAATGGCTTTAAGAAAATGGCTTGGAATGAAATCAGATTCAGAGTGACAGGCATAGCACAGACATAACTCAGATTTTAGGGCTTAGAAATGTAGAGCCAATAAGCATGGGAAACTGCTCCAACATAACACATTTACTATTTGCTTTTGGCAATGAATAATATTGGCATGCAGACAAAAGGGCATTTGGGGTCTATTATTTTATATCAGTTTTCCTCCCTTCCACTTAAATAACCATCTTCTTCTTATGCTTCATTATGTCTCTGCTTAAAGCAAATTGGCAGAAAGCAACCAAGCCTTCTTCCTTAAGAGAATGGACACCAACAGGCACATACATGTCACAGAAAGGTTGGGGGCAGGGCGAGTGGAGAGGCACAGACTGGAAGTCAAACATTATATATCACAAACAGACATATTAGCAAGTCCCAATCCATGCGGTTCTCTGTACTTTAAAGAGCACTTTCAAAGGTTTGGGAAAAATTAGCCACTAGTGTATAAAAAATAGCTTCTCCTCATTCTGAGGGTAGAGTCTTAACTGCACTGCCAAGCAACTAAGACAAAACTGGCTCCAAGCCACAAATATTTCCAAACTATGTTCTATTAGCAGAGTCCTTAACTGACCTCACTGAAAAACAATCTAGAATTTCCATTCTCAAAACGTAGAGAAAAACACTCTATAACTCATACAGATCTACAGCACAGAAAAATAAATATATCCACGTGTACACAAAATGTTGCGTATATTTTCAGTGGCTTTACAGATGCCCAAATCCCATTCCTAAGGGGTTGTTGGAATCTAAATTAAGTAAATCTACACTGTACCCTACATCACAAGGAACTTGATTATTTTCTCTCCATAAAACGTTCGGATCAGGGCTTCCCTGGTGGCACAGTGGTTAAGATTCCGCCTGCCAATGCAGGCAAAATGGGTTCAAGCCCTGGTCTGAGAAGATCCCACATGCCACGGAGCAACTAAGCCCATGCACCACAACTACTGAGCCTGTGCTCTAGAGCCCGTGAGTCACAACTACTGAGCCCACGTGCCACAGCTACTGAAGCCTACATGCCTAGAGCCTGTGTTCTACAACAAGAGAAGCCACCGTAACGAGAAGCCTGCGCACCACAATGAAGAGTAGCCCCCGCTCGCTGCAACTAGAGAAAGTCCGCATGCAGCAACGAAGACCCAACGCAGACAAAAAGAAAGGAAGGAAGGAAGGAAGAGAGGGAGAGAGGGAGGGAGGGAGGGAGGGAGGGAGGAAGGAAGTTTGGATTAAAAATATCAGGGAAGAAGCCAAGCCTCATCACAGCCTAATTTACTAAAAGTCAAGATTATTTAGGGTAGAGCAGTGAAGTAAGTACAGGGCAAGAAGATAAATGACACATGCTGAAGCTTTATTGAGGTCATAAATATTATGTGAACATGTAGCTGAATTCTGTATGTAGGGCATCATCATTCATGGAAGATGATTCATGCTATCAAATAGCCATGTGCTATGTGAACTGTTTTACTCTGAACACAATTGTGAGTCTAGAAAAGGGATTTTTCTATTAATAAATGACCTTTTCAACATTCACTATTAAGCCTTTCTGATTGCTAAAAAGGAGGTTATTCCCTTATTTGATTTAGATCACACTAGACTGGAAACTCATCGTAGTTTATCATTAATAATAATTACACATTAAACCTTGCCACTCTTTGGGCCTCCTATAATAGAATTTTAAGTTTTGCTAAACCATTGTGTAAAACTGTGACTCTAAAAAAATTAGCCACTAGTGTATAAAAAATAGCTTCTCCTCATTCTGAGGGTAGAGTCTTAACTGCACTGCCAAGCAACTAAGACAAAACTGGCTCCAAGCCACAAATATTTCCAAACTATGTTCTATTAGCAGAGTCCTTAACTGACCTCACTGAAAAACAATCTAGAATTTCCATTCTCAAAACGTAGAGAAAAACACTCTATAACTCATACAGATCTACAGCACAGAAAAATAAATATATCCACGTGTACACAAAATGTTGCGTATATTTTCAGTGGCTTTACAGATGCCCAAATCCCATTCCTAAGGGGTTGTTGGAATCTAAATTAAGTAAATCTACACTGTACCCTACATCACAAGGAACTTGATTATTTTCTCTCCATAAAACGTTCGGATCAGGGCTTCCCTGGTGGCACAGTGGTTAAGATTCCGCCTGCCAATGCAGGCAAAATGGGTTCAAGCCCTGGTCTGAGAAGATCCCACATGCCACGGAGCAACTAAGCCCATGCACCACAACTACTGAGCCTGTGCTCTAGAGCCCGTGAGTCACAACTACTGAGCCCACGTGCCACAGCTACTGAAGCCTACATGCCTAGAGCCTGTGTTCTACAACAAGAGAAGCCACCGTAACGAGAAGCCTGCGCACCACAATGAAGAGTAGCCCCCGCTCGCTGCAACTAGAGAAAGTCCGCATGCAGCAACGAAGACCCAACGCAGACAAAAAGAAAGGAAGGAAGGAAGGAAGAGAGGGAGAGAGGGAGGGAGGGAGGGAGGGAGGGAGGAAGGAAGTTTGGATTAAAAATATCAGGGAAGAAGCCAAGCCTCATCACAGCCTAATTTACTAAAAGTCAAGATTATTTAGGGTAGAGCAGTGAAGTAAGTACAGGGCAAGAAGATAAATGACACATGCTGAAGCTTTATTGAGGTCATAAATATTATGTGAACATGTAGCTGAATTCTGTATGTAGGGCATCATCATTCATGGAAGATGATTCATGCTATCAAATAGCCATGTGCTATGTGAACTGTTTTACTCTGAACACAATTGTGAGTCTAGAAAAGGGATTTTTCTATTAATAAATGACCTTTTCAACATTCACTATTAAGCCTTTCTGATTGCTAAAAAGGAGGTTATTCCCTTATTTGATTTAGATCACACTAGACTGGAAACTCATCGTAGTTTATCATTAATAATAATTACACATTAAACCTTGCCACTCTTTGGGCCTCCTATAATAGAATTTTAAGTTTTGCTAAACCATTGTGTAAAACTGTGACTCTATTGAAATTAAACTTACTCTGATATTTTTAAAAAGTAATCATTTAATTTCATTTTGGATAATTGGTACCAACAGTTTTCAGGGGTATATTGTACCAAATTTAGTACCTTACAGTCACAGCAAAATTTTCAGACCACTTATCTGATTTCTGTTGTGAATTTAAACATGCTCCTACGACTTCCAACCTATGCTGCTGTTTGGAGATATACACTTCCTTGTTATAAAATAAATCTACAAACTAAGACCCTTAGGGAGAAAAAGCACCAAACTGACAGCTAGAAAAATGTCTCTGCCCCTGTCCATCAAGAACCATTAGCAGACACCATCTGTAAGGGAGTCCCTGATTAGGGAACATTCCCAATTATGTTTTCAAAAACTCCAGTGGTATTGCCACACACAGGCCAACACTCCAGCACCATTAATCTTCATTCAGACTGTTAGGATGTTTGTCTAGGCTTGACCCAGACCAAGCACTATAGATAAATTAGCTAGAGTAAAGCTTCCATTTCTCACCACATGTCAAGGCAGGTGGAATATTCTGTCGAGCCCAGGAGGACATCTGGAGGTCTGTACCACAAGGTAACCACTTCATTGGAGTATGTGTGGCTAGGGACGGATTTTGCTCTTGCAAGACCTGTGGGTTACATGAAACATAAAGAAGTTTAATAGGCATTAATAAAACAAGGGAATTTAAATTTGAATGTTCACAGTTTTAAAAGGTCAAAGGTGATATTATAATACAGAATCACGAATGCAATGTCAAGGTTACTGGAAAGGTTGGGGAAAGCATTATTGTGGTCTACCTGTTTCAAATACATGCTAATAACCAATAAATCATTTATATTTCCTAATATAGCACCAAGAATCTAAAAAAAAGTATTCCAGGAGAGTAAACAAACAATTCATAAACTATTTGATACTATGCAGAAGCTTGGAAATCTCCTGGACTTTCCAAAGAATGTCTCGTGGTACTTTAGTTCTGAGAGTTACAAATAAGTGTGATATGGAAAAGTCCCAAGGTCAAATACCTTTGAGATGGTTTAAAAAGTAAAACAGGTTTCCGTACTGTGAGACTTCTCAGTGCCCTTAATTTTTCTAATGTGTACGGTGAATCTGAAAGATAAGAATATGACTCTTTTCTCAAAGGGTTTTTCCAAAACTTCTTTTGGTTTCAGGGTTCTGTCAAACACTCACTAAGAAATGCTTATTCGGGAGGTTCATTCGAAAACCGCGTAAAAAATAATTATAAAGGAACCGTTAAATAAATCTGGTATGTGGAAATGATGAGATACCATATAATAAATGAAATTGTTTTCTAAGAATGTTTAAAAATTGGGAAAGTGGTCACAATAAAATGTTAAGTGATAAATTACATGCAGTTTGACCTCACAACCATAAATATTTACGCACTGAAAAAAGACTGGTGGAAAATATATTTGAATAACCTTAGTGGTTAGTTCTGGACTACAAGATTATCTGTTTTTTTTTTTTTTTTGCGGTACGCGGGCCTCTCACTGTTGTGGCCTCTCCCATTGCGGAGCACAGGCTCTGGACGCGCAGGCTCAGCGGCTATGGCTCACGGGCCCAGCCGCTCCGCGGCATGTGGGATCTTCCCGGACCGGGGCACGAACCCGTGTCCCCTGCATCGGCAGGTGGACTCTCAACCACTGCGCCACCAGGGAAGCCCTGGTTTTTTAATTTAATAAGTTTTTCTGAGTTTTTTCCAAGTTTCCTACAATTAATACATAATTCCTTTAAAAAACACAAAATCTATAGATATTATTTTTTTAAGAGAAAAAATGTGTGATAGCTTTCTATCTGAGTATGTTCATTAATGACAAGTGTAAAGTATTATTTATCACTGTGATGCTCAAAGCGAATAAACATTTTTACAGTGAACCTACCATAACATATTTATTTTAATGTTTTGATTATTTAAATTTTTATGTAGTACTTAGGAACATAACTTTTCTCAGTTTATTAAACACTTGGTATTCCCTTTACTGTATTATATGTAAATGTTAAAATTAATAGAGCATCTGGTGAGAAGATGAATTTCTAATTAGTTCAACTATGGTTACAATAACTCAATTTTTCCTACCATGCAGTTTTTATAACAACACAATGGCATATTATAAATTGACTAATGTTTATAAGTATTCCATATTAAAATATACAGATTATACACACACAAACATACCTATACATGTACTGCCCCTAACTTTTCTGCACATGAATAGAATAACTATTTCTGATAACAGATTTCCATAGTAACCTCTACTCCTTTTCTCTGCAAGGTTTTATCCTACCTCAAAGCAGGCAAAACTGAACAACAGATAAAACAGTCAGGGTGGTAAAGTGTTTCCAGAGTTTAGTAATCTCATCAAAAAGTTTAGTTCCTCAAATGAGCATGTTTCTATACAGACTAAAGAGCTAATAAGCACAAGTCCTTAAGTAGGTTCTGACTCGTTCCATATGCTGTTGTCAAGGCAAATGGGATGCCAAAAACATTCAGGCTAGATTCCCTTGGTTTTGCCAAGTCCCTGTTGACAGAAAGCTAGGCCAGAGGGATAGGAGAATTTAAGAATATGAGATTTTCTTTGACAGCTCAGAAGACCAGACTGGTTACAGAAAATTGTGATACCCCCAGTATATATATATATATTTTTTGCGGTACGCGGACCTCTCACTGCAGTGGCCTCTCCCGTTGCGGAGCACAGGCTCCGGACGCGCAGGCTCAGCGGCCACGGCTCACGGGCCCAGCCACTCCGTGGCACGTGGCATCTTCCCAGACCGGGGCACGAACCCGTGTCCCCTGCATCGGCAGGCGGACTCTCAACCACTGCGCCACCAGGGAAGCCCAGATACCGCCAGTTTTAAAGGGAGAACCAGACCTCAAAATTACCTAGAAATAGTATAAATCTAAATAATGATATGTGACTTCAGGTCAGTTATGCCCACTCTGAATATAAGTTTGTAAAACTGATTAAATATTTATGAAAAATATAAACAGAAAAAGCTCTTCATCTACATTATTTTTCTCCATCTCATGTTTCAGTCAAGGACTGCCCAAACTTCATTCACATGGGTCACACAGCTTCCCAAATCAACAATGAAAATGAGTTTTCAATATCTAACTCTTCAATGTGTTAAGACAGTTTCTTAAAGTGGTTTGCATGTAAATGTGTCATATTGAAGCATGTTATTATATTTTTAAGATACATTCTTCTGTATCACTTGAGAAAAACTCTCACATCTCACTTTAATAGAGTCAATTAAAACATAATCTTGTAGAGAGTGTCCTGTATATTGTTAAACAAAAGGTTTTTACCCTAAAAATATTTCTGTTCAGTTAAAAAGATAAATAAATGCCAAAACTTTTCAGGGAGGGAGCACATTATTAAAACAATGACTCAAAAGAAAAAAAAAGTACACCTTGAAGTAGAAATATACAACTGCATTTTTAAATAAATATATTTAGTAAAGATATTGCTATGTATTTATACAGTTCATGCATCAAAACACGCTCACTATGCAAAATTTATTAAACTGCATCCTCCGGCTGAAGGAAAACTGTAGGACAGGATTAATTAGCACAGCATGTGTGAAAGCTTTCTTTCTCTGTTCCTTGTCAGTTGCTATGGTTACACTACAGGAAGAAAGCTACAATACCTTCTAAAAAGGATGAAGTTCATGGGTTATTATCAAAACTTCTTATATTAATGTTCAGTTTGAATTAAGAGTCAAAAAGCAACGTGAAATGCTAACTAGATGAGTATAGGTTATTTATACACTGCTGCTTTGACTGAGTGTGTACATATGAAAGGGTGCATGTTCCTTAGGGCACCTAAAATGGCTTGCCTAACGATTCAGAGTATCCAACTTGAAGATGTTACCACTTCTAACTAAGGAAAGACCCTAAGAGTGGAGCAAAAAATCCTATCATTCAAGCCCTCTTGCCAGTTATTCAAAGTTGGACAACCTTGATTCTAGCTAGCATAGTAGAATCTTAGATTTCCAGAAGAGTTAAGAAGCTTTACAGGTAAGCTCTTACCCAAGGAAAAAATTCCTTTTCATATCTCTATAAGATGGTCTAACTTCTGCTGCCACCCTGAGCCTGGTTCTACCCTCTGGCAGGGACACAAAGTAAATCATGTGACAGTTCTTCCAACATTTGCCTCCAGAAGCCCAGCCCTTCGGTGCCAAACAATGGAGATTCTTCAGACTTTATCTTAAAAGTTCTCTCAGCTGCAGTGGATACAGCTGACCACTCCCATTCTTTTAAATTTACTCCCTTGACTTCTCAGTTATGGAAGAGATAATAGGAGTGACTTGGTCTGCTTCTGGAATCTTCCTCTATCTGCCCCATAACTGCTGGACTTGTCTAGAGTTATATATTTAAACCAGTGCTTTCTACATGTATACACTCTGTGGGTAACTGGCTAATGCTATGTTTTAACTGTCATCCCTAGGTGACTTCTCTTAAGATTTTATCTCCAGCTCATACTTGTCTGTGGGCTTCAGATCTGGGTCTACCCAATTCCTCACTAGACAGAGGGATGAGGATGTCCTACAGGCACTAACCACAAGTTACAACCACTAACCACTGGACCCCAACCACAAGTCTCTATGGCCAATTGCATCGTTAATACAGGGAATATGCTGTGAGTCCAGGGTCAAGTGCAATTTACTAGTAAACTGTTATACGTTCCCCAAACAGTAAAAATTTCTTTTAGCTGTACACTCATGTTCATTAGATTTCTATTCTATGCACATCTAATTATTCTTTCAAATTCTAATGCATCCTTTTTGCAGGTAGTAACATTGGTTAGAGACTTGAGTTATCCCTCTGACTCTATGGAGAAAATTGCTAAAACTAGCATTGGGGTCCAAGAATACTAATTCCCATGTCTTTGCTTTGACTAAGGAATTGAGGAAGAACTGGCAACACTGACTTGTTTCTTTTGAATTAAGTGGAATAATGACAAAAGGTAGATGGACTTGCAAAAGCCAACTAAAATACAATCTAAAGGAATATCTCTCACCACTTCAGTCTTTCCAGAGGATGTGCCACTGTTTTGTGCTTGTCAGTGGTTTTGTATTTTATATTAGAGCAACTCCCACACGTCTCTCTCACCTTACCTCATTCCCCACACTGAATGATCAGAAAAAGAGTGTCTTGCTCTTAATCGCAAAATCAATATTTCTAGGAAAGGGGCTCCTTTCTTCACAGCTTGATTCCACACAGACATGACATACTTGGGTAACAGTTTACCATTAGGCTGTCAGGCTGAAAAGGGGAAGACTTCTCTATTCCGTTAGCTAGTCCACGGAGTAAGGGCAGAGGAAGGCTTTTGTATTTCTTTCCCATTCCGCAGTCCTGAGAACTGGCCTGGAATTTATTTTAAACTGACATTTTTAATGGTGTCCTCTCCCTCCTAGAGGGTTTACAGTAAGTATCTGATGATGTGCTAAAGCTATTTTTAAAAATCCATTATTGCTGCTCTTACAGTATATCAATAAACAACCATCAATCAAAACAAAACAAAAAAGCATTTTCTTCTGGTGTTGTCCAGAGTTTTGGCTTTAACCTTTTGCCTCTGCACTTGACAAGTTTTCCTGGAGGATCTGATTTACTCCCATGTGTTCAGTTACTATCTGTCTGCTGAAGATCCCAAATATGTATCTCTACTATCAATCTTCCCCTAAAACTTTAGATTTCTAAATAAAAAATGTCAACTTAGATCCTCCATATATATCTTTAAGATTTTTATTGTCCCCAATTTTCCAACCATTACTACCCCCTCCAGTGTTCTATAACTCACCACTAAACATCACCATCCATCCATTCACCGAAGCCGGAAGTCTTGTTTTGTTATAGGCTACTTTTGAAACAGGAGGGAAGGGGGCAGGGCACAACCTTTAAAAGAATGACATAGCCCGAGGACACGACATAAACTGATTAGAACCAAGTAGGTCCAAGATGGCGGACTTCCACTAGACCTTGAGCCTCAGTATACGCTGACTGTAACACATCAGCAAGCTAAATGACACACCCACAGGTGCCATGACAGTTCCAAGGCTGACTCTAAAAGTAAAAGAGTGGGTAGTGGCCCAGTTCCTGGAAATTCCCACCGCTTCCCCAAAATAGCTGGAATACTCTCCCCACTCATTAGCCTATGAAATTACCCACCCCAATAAAAACTGACAACCCCATACCCCGGGCCGCTCTCCCCTTCTGAGATGGACCATACTCTGACTGTGAGGTGTGTTTCTCTCTAAATAAATCTACTTCCTACCTATCAACTTTGCCTCTCACTGACTTCTCTCTGCGATGAGAGATCAAGAACCTGAACTTCATTAAGTCCTGAGACCAGGTGTGTGACCTCAGTTGGAAGAGCGTGGGTTCAAGTCCCAATCTGAGTTGCACAGTTTCACTTCCACTTAAAAAATTCAATGGATTTTACTTTATAATTGCTCTCTTTTCTTCCTTCTCCTTAGGTCCTCATCATCATCTCTTGCTAGAGTATTACACTAGCCTCAGGTCTGTCCATGGCAAATAGTTATCAACTTCGAAATACATCCTAGACAATAAATGACCTACATTTACTGAGATTAATTTTACTGAAAATTAAAGTTTAACTGGAACATTCTTCAGTGTGAATAATAAAAGACTTGAATGCCCAATCTTCCCCTATAAGCATCCTCCAAACCTCTTGCCCCATATTTGCCATAACAGAAAGCAGGAAGTGTGAGCATTTTAGGGACAGGCCTATGTTTTTTATACACTTAATATCACATGGTGTTTCTTAAAGTGGAAAAAAAGTTCTGAGATAACAATTATAATCTCCTTTTCTTTCCTTTAAATGAAACATCTTTGTTTTTTTTTTTTTTCTGTCCAGATTTCTACTTTAACAGAAGCTACTCTTTACAGGATACAAAAATCCCTTTCAAATGTTATGACTGGCATTTGTCAGAATCTTTCAACTGAATAAGAGTAACCTCTGAAAACAAACTCTAATTAAAATGAAATTAAGTCCAGAAGACATTAAAACATGTTAAGGCAATATTTTATTTTGTTCTGATTATATATATATATATTTTTTTTTTTTTTTTTTTTTTTTTTTTTTGGGGACAGGCGGACTCTCAACCACTGCGCCACCAGGGAAGCCCTGAATTTTTTAAGTTAATAAATTATGCCTAACTTCTGTCTATCCTCAAGGGCACTTCTTTTATATCTTTCATTTGAAATAACAGAAATGATCATAATATTTTAATAAAGACATTCTAAACAAGAAAGGAAATTTTCAAAGAATTAAATTTTTTATATAGAAAGACTTTATTTTCTATTTTGCATAGAAGATAAAAACAATATATTCCTCTGGGAAATACTGCTTTACATGAAATTAATAGGAGTGGTGGTAAGACCAATTAGTCAGAGTTCTTTGGCTGCCTACCATATAAGAAACATGCTTTTGCTACCACAGCAGTAGTCTGCATATCAGAAGACTTGTGATAAGAAAAAAACGAAATGCCTGACAGTCGTTCTGACACTAACGAGTTAGTTGTGTCTCCTTGATTAAGTCACTTAAGCTCTCTTGCTTATGTGTACAATAAGGGGGCTGAGATCAGAGTCATCAAACTACGGCCTATGAGCTGGCTACCTGTCTTTGTAAATAAATTTTGCTGGAACACAGCTACGTCTGTTCTTTCACGTATTGTCTATGGCTGCTCTTGTGCTCTGCAGCAGAGTTGAGTAAGTACAACATGTAAAGCTACAAAATTTAGTATTTGACCTTTAAGAAAAAGTTTGTTGACCCATGGGCAGACTAAGGAAACTTTAAAGTCCATCTGGGTACTAAAACTCAGTGATCCTAAGAAAATATTACTAAGAACCTTGTTCATTAAATGTATGAAGGTCATATATGCTCAAGTTCTTAAAAAGCCCTTTTAAGTAAGTAATTCCACCTCACTGATCCCATCACATCGCATCTGCATTAGCAGAAAAATGCAAAATCATTTTCAAGAGCGTATACATGAATATATCATCATTTTCACAGTTCACTGGTTTACATTTTATTTTCTAGTTTCTGCTTCTCAGTTAATGAAACTCATAGTTATTATTCCAATGCTAGATGACAACACAATATAGAAAATGAATTTCATAACCTGACTAAATTGGCAATTTTGATGAATTTCCATATCCATGATGATTTGTTTCCAGTTTTGAAAAATTAAAGGTAAAACATACCAAATTCATCATAAGAATCTAAGTTTTAAATCAAGACATAATACTCAGAATTTTTAGGCCATTTGCTTATAAATATGTATTTATATACCAAAAATATTATGAGCATGCATTTGTATATGTTAAAGAGAGATTATTTATTGAACAACTGTAACTATAATTAGGTCAAATAAACTAAGAATAATTACGATTTTATGCCAGAGGTGTGCTTTGTGCTTAATATGAAAGAAGCCAATGTATAAAGATGAAATTATCACACATACATAACATTCGAAATAACAACCTATGCTCATTAATTTTTTTAGCTTTGAAGAAAAATAATAAATCAGAGTGAGTGTTCCTCTTGGAGACTTTATGAGAAAATCATTCCCATTTCCTTCCTAAACCACCTAAAATTTTGTAAAAAGGAGGGGGGACAATACCCTTACCTAGTCTTACCATAGGTAATATAAAAATATGAGAATCTGTAGATAATATGCTAGTGATTGTAATAGAGGCAAACTTGATGAGAAATTCCTGAGCAGTCACAATCTGTTGGGTATTCTGAGGGTTTTAAGGTGTGATGTCATTTAATCATTGAAATAACCTAGAAGGTAATATAATTATTAGTATCCCAATTATACAGACAGGAAACTAATTTACCCCTTGGTCGACAGTAATAAGTGGCTATGCCCGGATGTGAATGCAGCCAGTGTCACCGCCTCCCCAGAAAGACTGGGCATCTGGGAACAAACATGCTCCTGGGCTCCAGATGGGCAGTGGCATAGACTGAGTGGGTCCAAACCCCAGAGCGGTGACAGGTCAGTCTTGTGAGAGAGGGAGAGGGATGGGGTGAGGACAGGGGACAGAGGAAAGAGAAGTGGGGAGAAAACACAGCTGGTTTTACTGAAAGGAGGTTCCAAAAGAATAAGTAAACTCAAGTGAAAATGACTGACATTGTCTAGAGGGTCTCATAGAACAATCAGACCAAAAGCCCTCAAGGAAAAGAGAAGTTTGATAAGAGAAATGCTCAGGAACCTTCAAATTAGGGTTTGGTTGCTTAAATACTAACAGTTCTTATCAGCTGCTTTGTTTGTCTGTTTTAAAGTGGAAGTTGGCAGAAAGCAGTAGCCCCAGAAACGGAGTAGTTAGCCAGAAGGCTGTGGTAACTTGGAGAGTAACCGCTAGGAATTCGATTGTTTTTTGGGGGGATGCTCTTTATCTTACAGGACCCCAAAGGCTCATTGTTTTTTTCCAGAAACCCCAAACTTGGGTGTGGTTAAAGCTAATCTGAAGGATATGCTCTTCTGAGGTGTCCTAGCTGAAGTGAATTTTTAAAATATTCCATGAGATGAAAATAGGCAGCTATGCTCAAACTTGAACTAAGAGGTTTTTATGTTTTTATAAGGGTAAATGTCCAACTAAATCAGTTCAAATTAATGAGGAAATCATTGAGCCAATTCAAGGGAAAAAAAAGGTTTAGGTCATGCTAAGTCATTATGATATTTTAAAAATTTTATGGTTGTTGCCCAATTTTTGTGAATTATTTTCTCCCATGCTTTTACTTTTTTTCTTTTCTCTTTTCATACTATTTGAACAGAGGTCAAGTTATAGTTTGGGGTCTCAACACTGTACTCAGTACAGGATTTCAGACATCATAATGAGAAGAAAATGTCTACTAAAAGACATGAACATTATTTTGATGATTTTTAAACTTTATTTGGATGATTTTAAAACATGTTTTATGACATCTGGTGACAATCTTGGTTGTCCTGATACTGGAGTTGGGCACTACTAACATATAAATAAACTTTAAATCTCCAAAAGGAGGTATATTGAGCATCTGGGGAATATTTTCAAAGATACATTAATTCCATGAAACAAACATATATCACAATCACTGCAGAGATGAGTCATATAGCTTTTGTGCTGGAAAGAATCTAAGATAGTCTGTCTTCTATATTATCATTTTTTATAAGGAAGTTGAGGTCCACAGTTGTATCCATTCTGCCTCTACTGTTTCAAATCCATTCCCTTCTTTTTGTGCTCACTGCACTGTCATTTTAGGCCTTCATACTTATTCTTCTGGGTCTTGAATCTTAGAAAGAGCTCCTCACTGGTTTCCCAGCTGCCACATTTGCCCTTCCTATTCCTTCTCCATAGTCTGAGGAAGAGACAGTTCCCTGTAGTGTGTAAGAGCTTCCTCTGTGTGCTCATGTGGGACCACCACTTACAAGCTGTGTGATTTGGGGCAAGTGATTAACCTAGCTGACTTTTAGTTGCTTCATGTGTGAAATGCATGTGGTAACTTTGCTGGATATTCTCTATTTGCCTCTCCTGATGTATTTTTTTTTTTTTTTTTTTTTTTTTTTTTTTTTTATAAATCTGTTTTAATGGGGGAAGTAAATTATAATTGTATATCTGCACATTTCAGGCAGGTGGACTCTCAACCAATGCGCCACCAGGGAAGCCCTCCTGATGCAGCCTTGACTCTTCCTCCTTCCTGTTCTCTGCTGACCTTAATGAGCTTGTAATTACAGAGTTGTTGGTCCCCTGGCCTCAAGTGCAGTTTGGCCAGTGGGAGGCACAAGGACCAAAAATCAGAGGGAAGGAAAAAAGTGAGGTTGGTGTACATTTTTACCCTTGGCTCCTTCCCATCTGGACAGGAAAATGGCTGTGGCTAAGTACTCCCTTGGAAGGCTACCACTCTTTCTTTTTCTTTTTTTTGGCCACGCTGTGCAGCAAGTGGGTGGGATCTTAGTTCCCTGACCAGGGATGGAACCCACGCCCCTGCAGTGGGAGCGCCGAGTCTTAGCCATTGGACTGCCAGGGAAGTCCCGGAAGGCTACCACTCTTGCTCAGTGGGTTCCAGAATCTATTTCTCTCATAATCCTGCAGAGCAGAATGGTAAAGACTCCCCACTACTGCTAGCCTGGAGGGGTTTTACATCTTTAAACCTGCCCACAGTTTCATAAATAGTCCCTTCAACCAACTCTCCTCAATCTCCCTGTTTGAGTTGCCCTTTGTTTTCTTCTAGGATCCCTGATACAATGACCACACCTGACTCCTAGAGCAATTGTGTGATTAAATGAGAAATGCATGGAAAGTGATGAATAGTGCACTTGGCCTATAATAACACAGTACATATTGGCTATTATCATTAACTAAAACACCACCTGATCAGGTCACTCCTCTGCTATAGAGCTTAATGGATCCTCTGGGCTTTATTCTGAAAGTCCAAACTCTGAGAAATAACTTCCCCTGCTATTATTACCCCAGCCTTTTTTCTTCCCCTTCCTTTCTATGCTCTGTTATAGAACAGAACATAGGCAACTGTTACCTGCCTATCAAATTACCTGTAATTATCTGATTTCATGTCAGTTTCTTTGCACAACATGGTCTCATTCCTTGGAATGCCTTACTCAGCTGATGGATTCCTACATGTCCTTCATACCTATACTGTGGCCAAGTCCTCCAGAAGCTTCCCTGACTTGCCCTCCCTCCCTGGTCAAGGCAGTGAGCCTTCCTCTGTTCTCTGAATGACAGCAGCCCTGAGCGTGCATGGACATCCCAAGTCATTCATTTACATATCAGCCCCCCAGACCCCCCGCCCTACATAAGACTGTAGTTTCCCTGAAAGAGGACCATGCATCATTCACCTTGGTAGCTCCAGCTCCTGGCAGGGCGTCAGCCCACAGTGAGTCTATTGTTGGACTGACATAGAGAAAGAGAACAGCACCTATCATGAAACCCTGAGACAGTGTTCCCATAGCAGATGGTACGTGTTTGTCATCCTGGCCAACAGGGTGAATAACCAAACCCACCTCATCCAGAGCACCTCTACTTTTACCTATGTTATAGCTTGGGACTTTGTGTCAGATTTCAACAGAAAAATCTGTTCCTGGGTTTAAAATTTTTTAAAACCTAATGCAAGCAAGATTAAATTACCTAAAAGCTCATGATTTTTTTTTTTTTTTTTTCACAGCATGCAGGATCATAGAATATGTTAAATAAAAATATAATATCATACCATAAGGCTATTAATATACAAGCTACTGGTTCTTAATATAAGTGATGAACTTATTTTCCTAACAAACTCCATGATGTCTCAAACTTTATCTAATGTGATATTTAAAATTTAGATGGGGATTTCCCTGGTGGTCCAGTGGTAAAGAATCCGCCTTACAACGCAGGAAACGCTGGTTCAATCCCTGGTCAGGGAATTAAGATCCCACATGCCGCAGGGCAACTAAGCCTGTGTGCCACAACTACTGAGCTTGTGCGTCTCAATTAGAGCCCGCGTGCTGCAAACTACAGAGCCCATGCCCCCTGGAGCCTGCACGCCACAACCAGAGAAGAGAAAACCCACACACCACAACTAGAGAGAAGCCCACGCACCACAAGGAAGAGTCTGTGCACCACAACAAAAAGACCCCGTGTGCCTCAACGAAGATCCCGCGTGCTGCCACTAAGACCCCACGCAGCCAAAAACAAATAAATAAATCTTAAAAAAAATTCAGATGAATGAAAGCTCAAGAATTAATCGATCTCTCCTCCAAATTTTTATATCACATCTCATTCTCTATTCAACTCATTTGGCAGTAAGTACATAAAACTGTTTTATTCATCTGTTTATCTCTGTTTACCTCTCCATCTATATTATAAGCTCCCTATGAGCAATGATCATTTCTTATGATTGTCCCATTTCTTACCATCACGTCCCACCCCTTCTGCATCCCAATATAACAGTCTTTTGTAAAACGTAGGACTTAGACAAGACTGTCTAAAGCACATTCGGACAGGAGATCAATTTGCCTCTACTTACTGGAATCCCTGCCTATGAACTGACGTGCTTATATGTGTGAAACCAGCTTAGATCCCAACTACAACAATAGCAGGTGTCTCTTATTCTGCATGGCACCTTAGCTGCCTCTCAAAGAGTTAACTTAAGCATAGAAAGAGGTGTGCCCAGACCTAAGAGTTTCTTATAAAAAACCTTGATGAGCAGAAGTACAAATACACTCATTTCAAAGCTTCCAGCTGTTTAGTTTTACTGATAGGAAGAGACCTGAATTTACCTTAGCTGCTGACTGTTCCTTTATTCTAAGAAAAGCAACTTAATGGCAATTTCTGTTATATAAATGTAAAGCAAGCCCCTACCCACTGTTCTGGAGCAGGCTGTGAAATTAACTTGCATCTGGATGCTTCAAGCAGACCAAAGGGTTTAATGTAAACTGGGTGCCTGTTCTGGCAGAGCTAATAGGTTTCTGCGGCTCTGCAGTTTATTTGAGGGAGATGTTTGCTGCCTCAAGGAACACAAAGACATTGTACCAATGCCTCTCCCAGTTCCTGATCAGAGATTTTCAGGAACCCAAAGGACTGAAGAAAGGGTAGGTGGTGAGCTATTCTTCACCCTACAAAGCACAGGACCAATTAAGCCCAACTTAATAACATTTAAGTCTAAATCCTACTGAGATTACTGATATTGGACTGTTGGTTGTGTTTTGGTGTAAATATTAAGTGCTATGATTGTTTATTGGGGCTGCAGGTCAGAGCATTCAGTCCTGTGGCTAGGGGATGCAAGGGGGACCCCAAGATCTGAAATTAGACCTCTCAGGAGACTTAGATTCTCACAAGGAGGGAAATTCCTCTTTCTGAAGCCTTAGGGCCTGAATTCCAGGTAGCATCACTGGGGTACACTCACTTCGGGGAGAGGAAAGCCAGTCCTAGGCAGAGAGAGGGACAAGCAAGAGATAAACAGAGAGAAAACCCTCTCTCCAATGCTAAGCAGGGGTCTCTAGGTTCTAAGCCAACCACTGTGAACAGAAGTAAGTAGTACCACTACCTTGCCCTTCCCCAAATTCTCCACTTTCACAATTGTTGTTGGAAGTGATACCCTGATGGTGGCTGCCTTGTAGCAGTCTAAGGGAAGGGCCTGTTTTGCCCTTGAGCAGATGGCAAAGGAGGCCAGAATGGCTGTGGCAGTGCCAGTCACCAGGGAGGAGCCAGCTGTGCCAGAGGTCATCATAAGAGGCACTTTTACATGGTGGCATTGAGAGGAAGAGCAGAGGGCAGGAACATGAGGCACTGGTTTCTGACACGACAGGACAAGACCTGGAGGGCATGGGCAAATAACCAGGGCCCACAGTGAGGAGCTCTGATGACCTGTGGGCATCCCTGCAAAGGGAGCAAGCCATCAAAAAATCTTGGTGAAGTATTACAGGCAGAAGGCACAGCAAGTGCCCGCATTCTGAGGCAGGAGGGGGCCTGGCACATGGCAAATATGATGAGGAGGCCCTGTGTGGAGGGCAGTACACCCAGCATGTGCTTTGGTGCACCCACGCTTCCTGAACCCTCTCCCCATGCCTCCTCTGCCACTTCCCACATGGAATTCTAATTCCAACCCATCCTCAAATTCTTCCCTGATCCCCAAGATCAGAAGTCATTCCACCCTGCTGTGTGGATTTCCACAAGATTCTGCCGCACTTCTGATCTGTCACCCAGCACTTTACCTTGAAGCGTCACAGTCACTGGAGAGTGATACTACCTTATTTAAGGCAGGGACCACGTCTGATTCTTGAAAGTCCCCAGGACCAGCCTAGACAGGGCCCAGCCTAGACAGGATGAGTAATATGTTCACCCAGCTGGCTGGCTGGACTGAACTTGGAAGTCACTGGGTGTGTTTCAGAAGTTTCAGAAAGTGATCAATGGCACCTTTATCCTGTATTTATACACAGAAAGACTTATGTGCATGGATACCTATTGTGACATTGTTTATAGCAAAAGACCAAAAATAACCACAAATTCCAGGAGGAAAATAGCTAAATAAATTATGGTACAGCTTCAAAATGCAGCCGATGAGGCCATTAAATCTGTATGTACTAATATGGAACCAACTATAATATACTGCTAAGGGAAAAGGCAAAATAAAGAACAGTGGGCATGATATATACTACTTGCATAAAAAGAAACATGCTTATACATGCATATTATGTCTCTGAAAAGAGACAAAAGAAACAGGCCAAGGTGACCTGTCTGTGGGAAAAGAAACAAGGAAACAGGAAGAAGGAGGATACAATTTTCACTATACTCCCATTTTGTAGTCTTGGAAATATCTATTACTGTTGTGTGCATGTTACCTACTCAATAAAAATACTTGTTTTTAAAAGAGAGAAAAGGGGTCAAATAAGCCCTAACCCAGTCCTGTGCAGTCTCAGCACCCCCTCCCCCTTTTCCGCCTCCGCTGAAAGAATTCAGCGTATGTATTCTTTATACTTTATAGTGTGGGTCCTAAAATAGTCATGGTTTGTAAACGACAGGCTTTCCTGGTGCAGGGAACCTGATGGCTGGTGCAGTGAGTTAATGACTGGGTAGAGCAGGCTGAAATAAACTATTATTTAAATATTCTCACCACTATAACCAAGTTGCCTTCTAAAGCCCTCGCTTGTCTGCATAATAACCAGTTTAGCTACTAAGACAGAGGATAAGCTTGCATGAGTAATCTGAATCATCAGGCAGTTCTGAAGTTAAAAACAAAAATTCTTCCTTGAAGGGAAACATGCTTTTGCAAGTATAATACTTAGAACAGAGTTCCCTCAGATGAAAGTGTCAAGACTGCCCAAGCAGTTAGGATTTTATTTTAAATTTTTACAATTCATACAATAAAGGCTTCATTTCTATATCCAATGTAACCACATGAAGGCATGATGCTCTAAATAACTAAGAACTAACGGAGGTAAGACTATCAGGTAGATTTTGAGAAGTTCGAACTCAGAATCAGCAGCCTGACAATCTATTTATCCTCACTTGTCAGCAAACATCACACATGCTGAATTTGAGAGGACCAAGAGTGTTCCCAGAAGACTGCCATGGTTTTAAAAGAGCTGTCAGCAATAAAATGTAAACTCATCTTGTGCTATACTAGACAACTGTCTTATCCTTTAAGAATTAAAGACAGAAACCTAACATCTGAAGCACATGTCCTTTTTAGAATCTGTTAAATATACTTTAAATATCCCAATCTTGTCAGTCCAAATAACTTGTTCTTCAAGGCATTTATCTTCACCAGAGAAGCTTTATTTGAAATCTTACAATGTAACTGAAGGCATTTTAAATTTAGAAACTTTCTTCAAACCAAATGTGAGTTCCGGAATCATGAATTCCTCTCTATTTTGCTATCCATTCTTTTATTGATCCTACTCATTCCTTCATTAAACAGTTCATTAAAGGAGCACAAAGGGGTAACTATACTTGAAATATATGTCTGGTGGTTAAGTAAAATTTAGGACATGTATGGATTGATTCATATTTGAAATGATTGTGTACTGAAATCCAAAAGTATTTCAAATCCAAGAGTATGAGACAATACCTCATGGGCACTAAATGACTCTAAATGTATTAACATGTCATTAAAGATGAGACTACATCAAATGTTATGAACAAATGCAGTATATATTTCTAAAAATAAATTTCAAGGGAATTAATCTTCAAAACAACAAAAAAAAAGCCCCATAGACTTTTAAAAAACATATCCTTTACACTATATCATTTTCTATAAACTTGTTTTTTTGTCTTAAAAAATGGCAATTTGGGCTTCCCTGGTGGCGCAGTGGTTGAGAGTCCGCCTGCCGATGCAGGGGACACGGGTTCATGCCCTGGTCCGGGAAGATCCCACATGCTGCGGAGTGGCTGGGCCCGTGAGCCATGGCCAGTGAGTCTGCGTGTCCGGAGCCTGTGCTCCGCAACGGGAGAGGCCACAGCAGTGAGAGGCCAGCGTACCACAAAAAAAAAAAAAA
>NW_020175195.1:345038-476783 GCF_003031525.2 Neophocaena asiaeorientalis asiaeorientalis
AAAAGTGAGAGGCCCCCCAACCAAAAAAAAAAAAAAAAAAAAAAAAAAAAGGGCAACTTTACACATTTCTCACTTTTAAGTAAAAAGGTAAGCCATCTTATGTAACACTTTTTTCCCAAAGCACTTTTTCCTGTTAACATCCAGTTTTTGCAATGTTTCTATCATGAAGTCACAAATGACTATTTTCTATTACAAATTACTGACTTTACCTAGTTCCTATGATAAGCCCATTCTTCCTCAATGTGTGAATTAGCAAATTTGGGCTGATTTTTTTTACAATATTACTAGGTTTTAACTTAAAAATGGTTTGGTAAAGACAACATAACATTATAAAGTTGGATTTCTTAGGAAAGAAAAGATACATATGACAAAGGCCATATGTTCAGAGGTTAAAACTCCAACATATTGAAGTGCTCTAATCACAGCCCAGTCTGTAGGTATGCTCAATTAGCCCAAAGTGTTCTTCTTCCATGATAAGCTCTCAAACCCTCAGGATTTATTTAGTAAGACTCTTCAAATGGGTATGAAACACTCACAAAACACAGGTAGATTATTCATTAAAAAACAAACAAATAACTATGCCATTTAGAGCAGCAATATTACAAGAGAATACAACATGACATATGTCAACAATTGTAAAACTTTTGTAGGTTAGTGCCATGATTTAGGATCTACAATTTACGTTTCAGTTTTTGGTACTAATACTAATTTTAACAACTCTTTTTTCATTAACTCTTTGTTACTACACAAAAAGTTGGACAACATTAATTTATTCTAATTACACTTGGCAGGTTTTTGGAATAACACATATCTTGGACATTTTCAGAAATAATAACTTCTAAAAGACAAGTGTGCTAAATTAAAATGCTAACAATTATTTTATTAACTAATGTATTCCTTTGAAAATGTTTTTTACCAGCTCATTGGTTATATTAATAAGAAAAACTGAATTTCAAAAGGTCTAGAGCATGGGTTGGCAAATTACATCTCATGGACCAAATCCGGCCCCACCCATTTGTTGAAATAGTGTCTGTAGCTGCTTTTTCACTAAAACAATAGATTTGTGTAGTTGTGACAGAGACTTCATGGCCAAAAATATTTATTATCTGTCCTTTTAAAGAAAGTTTGAGATCCCTGGTCTAGAATATCTCATAAGACAGAAATTTTGTTTTCCAAGCAGTGTTCTATTATTTGGGGTCCCACTCTTCCAGGCTGACTAAGGTCTGAAAAAAATTTAAAAATAATAGTAAGAAAAATAATATTTACTTGACTGCTATAGCAAGGGGACTTTCTGAGGTGATGAAAGTGCTCTAAAACTTGATTGGGGGGGATGGTTTTACCATTATATACCTTTATCAAACTCATCAAATTGTAATTGGTAAATTTCATTTTACATAAAATACTGTGCAACAAACAAAAACACTAAAAGATAACATTTGAAGTAAATTCACCTCATTGTCATAGTTGGATAAAATATTAAAACTGAAAGGTATTAGAAGATCATAAAAAGGAAATCAGCTAATGATTTGATTTTGTGATTTCTGATAGGAATGTTTCTACAGTTTATGATATGAATTACTAAACACAAAACAATGTAGAATTATGAAAACTTATTCTTTTTTTTTTTTTTTTTTGCGCTCCGCGAGCCTCTCACTGCTGTGGCCTCTCCCGTTGCGGAGCACAGGCTCCGGACGCGCAGGCTCAGTGGCCATGGCTCACGGGCCCAGCCGCTCCATGGCATGTGGGATCCTCCCGGACCGGGGCACGAACCCGCGTCCCCTGCATCGGCAGGCAGACTCTCAACCACTGCGCCACCAGGGAAGCCCTGAAAACTTATTCTTAACTATTATTTATAATGCCCTATAGTTTGAATTATTAAAAATACTTTAATTTAGATGCCAGACTCAACATGAGTATTCATCCATGTACCAGAAAGTAGATCAGGGAGTGGTAATTATTTTGTGATGAAGACTATTCTCTTCCTGAGGACACCCAAGCTAAAGTTTCAGAACTGAAGGGTTTAAAGAATTATTTAGCTTGAGATACACATTCAAAATTAAAATAATGACCATTTAACAAGACTGAACAAATCTATTATCTATTAAGAGAATCTAATGACTACGGTGAACTCAAAGGAAAAAAAGAGAGAAAAAGCATTAATAGGAGACCATCCAGGTTAACTGTACAAAAGTTTTCATTAAAAATCTGAATAGTATGCTTTATGTATATGGATGTATAAGGTAGCAAAGGACCTATTTGTGTTGGAATACAACATTACTGAATTTCAATATAAAGCTTGTGACCATTTTAATGGAAAAACATTTGTCTACTACATTTCTGATATGTCACATAAATCTCCACGTTACCAAAAACATCATTTTGGACAACTAATAAACTGGTGATTGTTGAGAAAATTCAACAAATTAATAAAATCATATGCCCTTAAAAAGTAATGTATGTGCCATTAAAAATTAAAGCAACTTATCTTTTTTAAGAAAAATATGTCATTATGTAAGTGTACAAGAAAAGCATTGAGCTATGTTAACAGGGGCCATATTATCGAAAAAGGATGTTAGATAATGTTTCTCTTCTTCTTTAAAGCAGTCCATAATGTCTATTTTAAAATGAAGAACATATATGACTTACAGCTATAAAAGTTAATACACAGGGGCTTCCCTGGTGGCGCAGTGGTTGAGAATCCGCCTGCCGGTGCAGGGGACACGGGTTCGATCCCTGGTCCGGAAAGATCCCACATACCGCGGAGCAGCTAAGCCCATGCGCCACAACTACTGAGCCTGTGCTCTAGAGCCCGCAAGCCACAACTACTGAAGCCCGCACGCCCAGAGGCCATGCTCCACAATGAGAGAGGCCACCGCAATGAGAAGCCCGCTCACTGCAACGAAGAGTAGCCCCGCTCTCCCCAACTAGAGAAAGCCTGCGCGCAGCAACGAAGACCCAATGCAGCCAAAAATAAATAAATTTATTTTAAAAAAAGTTAATACACAAACTCAAAATACATGGGCTTCCCTGGTAGCACAGCGGTTAAGCATCTGCCTGCCAATGCAAGGGACATGGGTTCGAGCCCTGGTCCGGGAAGATCCCACATGCTATGGAGCAACTAAGCGCGTGCACCACAACTACTGGGCCTGCGCTCTAGACCCCGAAAGCCACAACTACTGTGCCCGCGCACCTAGAGCCCGCGCTCCACAACAAGAGAAGCCACTGCAATGAGAAGCCCGCGCACTGCAAAGAAGAGCAGCCCCCACTCACCGCAACTACAGAAAACCCGCGCGCAGCAACGAAGACCCAACACAGCCAAAAATAAATAAATTTATTTTAAAAAATCAAAATATAAAAAAATCTTGCTATGTTAGTGATTAAAAACAGAATCCATGTTATCAGTGATACAACTGCTACTATGTGAAGATATGCATGCATGCCATCAAAGAATTGAAGGTATTTAGAAAATTTTAAAATAGCTACTGTGACTAGGTTTACAAGTTTATGATAGATTTGTTTCCTTTGGCATTGTTACCTTATTCTCAATGTTCAGAACAACAAATATAGAGAGGGAAAGAGGGAAAGGATTGCGCATTCTCTTTTGGTGCAGTGTAAAGATTTGCCTTGAATTTACTTTTAACAATGAGACTTTCTACAAGCATTAGAAGTTCTTTGTTCTTTTTCCTTATTTCCTAGTTACAGTCATTAGAATGCTTACACTAAGAAAAGCAATAAAATCTCCACTCTAGATAAGGCTGGTAGTCAATTCTATATGTGTTGGGTTTACATTTTCATGGGCAAAGCAGTTTACTTTGAAGTTGACAAAGGTATTTACAAGATAATGACCACAAATTGTACATAGATGATAGAGAATAGAGTAAGCCTACTTAGAAGAACAGTTTTTAAGGGACATTAAAAAATATTAAAACTGGGAATTTAAAGCTTAAAGATCATTAAATCCAGTCTTACTTTTTTTAATTTTCAGAAAACAAAACTGCCTGTTTAAATGACTAGTCCAAGGTCAAACGTCTAGTTAGTAAAAATGTTGGAACAAGCGCTTGGACTTCTCACTCCTGCTACCATGTTCTTTTTATTAAATTTCACTGCTTAATGAGCAGAGCTGCCATCTCTGCCTAAGGGAGGGCTTCCAGAGAAGACACAGGTGTCGTAGTTTTTCACCCTCAGCCTTTGCTGTGGGCTTGGCTGCTACTCTTCTAGCCCAGAGGGCTGGGAAACCAGACCAGGACTTACTCTCGCAGCTTGGCCCTCCCCCGATTTGTCAGGTGGCTCTGCGTGGCAAACTGAAGGTTGCAGGCAACTGGCTCATTGCCCTGCCACACTCCCAGGGGCCTATCTGTGCAGGGATGGGGCCTGGCCCAGGCCCTGGCTGACTGGCAGCAGGTTCTAGCTGACAGGAGCCAGAGAAACGAGTGTGCTGCAGCCCGGGAGGCCTCCGGGCCCTGGCACCAAGTGCCTTTCCAGATACATGTGACTGAAGGTGAAACCTGGAGACCAAAACTGGAGAGGCGGAAGTGGATGGAAACAAGTCTGCCTAGAACAGCCTGCAGGCTAAAGAAGAATAAAGCAAGTGGACCATCAGATCAGCAGCTGTTTCAGCACCATTTTGGAAAGCGGCCTGGGATAAATAAATAATAAAACGTATAACCAAAGAGTTGCCATCTGCTGCTGTTGCCACCACTTAACTGACATTTAATCCACTCTCTGACTTTGTTGCCCATATGTCCACCATCATCTCTGCCCGTGGCTAAACAGTCAAAGCTCTGTCCTTTGTCATGGTACTTGTAGAGGGACTGTAAATATTACCATTATATAAACCTACTTACCTTTACTTATATTGACCCCTGTCCCTGTCCTTGTCTCAGAAACCTCATAAAATCCTACTCATCCTTTGAAAAGACTTCTTTACGTTGTCCCCTCTAAGTCTCCCAAGCAAAAACTGTGGCACCCTTTTCTGCCCTCCCATTCTGTATAGAGAAGTCACCTATTGGAAAATATTATAATTAGTGGCATAAATTGTCTATTTTCTCAGTGAGCTGCTTGAGAACAATCTACAGACCTATTGTTTACTTAACTTCCTAATCTTCTATTTTGGTTTCTGGAAAAAGGAGGCTTATGTGAGGATCAAGTAAGATACTACAAGCAGAGGGCTCACCCAGTGTCTGACACAAGCACCAATCAATAGGCTTACTTATCATCACCATTTATCATCATCATCATCATCATCACCATCACCAATATACTTTAAACATCTTTACACCCTAGCATAAGGCCTTACATGCTCAGTTCATTACTCTTTATGGAAAATCATATCAAACAGTATAGCCACCATGAAATAACTGGATAGTACTTTTTATATCAGCAGTGGTTGGCAGGCTCTAAGGTAGTCCCCCTGACCCCCTAACTCCTGTTTTTATGCACTTGTGGAATCTCCTCCCCTTGAGCATTGGTGAAACCTGTTACTTGTTCCAAAAAAAAAAAAATGGAACACGGCATAGATAATGGCATATCATTTCTAATATTAGGTTTACATAAGACTATAACTTCTGTCTTGCTGTAGTCTCTCTTCATTGCCTTCTTGGTTTGCATGCTTTGGTGAAGCAAGTAGCCACATTGGAGAGGTCCACACAGCAAGAAACTGAGGGTGGCCTCTGGCCTACAGCTAGCCTGGAACTAAGGCTCTCAGTCCTATAGATGGCTAGCAACTGAATTCTGCCAACAATTATGTGAATTGGGTAGATCCTTTTCCAGTAGAACCTTCAGAAGACACTAAGACTGCAGCCTCGTGAGAGGCCTTGGAGCAGAGGCACCTAGCTAAGCCATGCCCAGATTCTGAATCCACAGAAACAGTGAGATAATAAACTTGTGCAGCGTTAAGAAGCTTAGTTTGTGATAACTTGTTACACGGCAATAAGTTAACTAGGACACCAACATTTCCCCAACGTACTTTCCATAAGTCAAAAATCTGTCCTTAATGCAATAAATCTTGGAGATATAATGTCAGACTTTAGTTTAACTGCAGCAAGGTCAAGGATCTTTAATCACTAGTTAATATATGCTGTGATTCCACTGGGTAGGGGGAAGTGGGGAAAACACACACATGCAGCTCACCTGAAACTGATCTGACCAAGAAAAATTTTTGTAACTTAAAAAATTATTTTTCATTAATTAATGTTCAATGGACCACAATTTTTTAAAATGTCTTTTCAGGTTTACAGAAGCAGTTAAAGAAATAGCAATCAAAAGCTCTCTCTGGCTGCCTCAGTAAAAAGAAGGCAAGTGTACAAAGGGGACAAGAGCCATCAACTAATTGAGGAAATAATTGTCTGGCTCCTTCAAGAAATAATACAAGGATGAAAAAATTTCACTTCCAATATTTCTATAGTCTTTTCTGGTCTTTTATCACTCTAAGTATACCAAGCATGATATTTTTATGAGCAAAACCAATTATACACCTGTGTTTCTCAATAAAACAATTCACAGCTATAAAGAAGACCAAACTGTAGTTCTCATTCTTTCTTTCCTCATGTTTCCCCATCACATCAGTGACGTACATCACCTGTTACCAGCATCCACGGTGTCTGTCAGTGAACTGACAGATTGAATGGGACAGGGCAGCTTGGAAAGAGGAAGGGAGGTGGTAGATGAAAGTCTAATGAGCACCTTGCTTGGTGTCGCATATGTTAAGAAAAAAGGTTTTGAGTTTTGTTTTTGAATGCCCTTCTGATTTCCAGAAATTTTATCTTTGGCAATGAAAGGACAAGTAGGCAGATAATAGCATGTTTTACTGCCTTTAATGTTTGTGTTTTCAATTTATAGATGACCCTTTAGAGCCAGTGGGCAAAAGTGCTACAATTATTTTGGCATTCACTTAGTGATTCAAAGACAATTTCAAATTTTCATTAAAATTTCTCTACTTCTCAGAGGGATACCAAAGAGTTTATTTATACCTATTCCCATTGAAAAGTGCTGGACAGCAAAATGTATTTATCGATAATTTTCAAATTTAGAAGATTACTGATCATAATAACAGTCAGAACAACTTGAACACTCTTCACTTTGTTATTTAAAATATATAAAAAGTCATATGATCTTACAAGATGATTTCAAGACAAATTATTTTCAAGCCTACAGACTCAACAGAAATGCCACTGTTACAATGTCAGTCATTCTGATACCCAAGCTGAGTTACTATTACAAGCACAAATCAATATTCCCATATTAAAAAGGGGGTAAAGAGACTTGTACCATCTACTTCACAGGGTTATAAGAATGAAATAAGAGTTATGAAATCACTTCATGAACTATAAAGCACTGCTATTATTATTATTAGAAATAACAGAGGTATGAATCAATTTCATTTCCTAAGAGCATTCTAATGTCAAGTGCATCAGATAAAATGTTTCAATGATTCAACCACTAGAATGCTTCAAATTGTTGAATTTACTATAAAAAATAAGAATGCTTTCAGATACTGGAGGCTGCAATGACTTCTACATCTTATAATAGGCAAAATAATCATGCTCTGCTTCAACACTGCACAGCACAAGTGCCCATATCCAAAGCATAGACATGTCACTCACAAAGAAGCTACAACAAGCAATTCTTAAAATTTAAGAAGTGACTGAGTTTGTTGTCATGGCCAAGGCTGACAAAATGTAAGGTATTGACATTTTTATTGGAATGAAGGATACATGCTACAATGCAATTGACTTATGAATCAGCTAAGGAATCTGCAATCTACCATTATCATAAATCATTCATTTTGACAACCTACACATACTCCTTTTTGACAATTACAAGTATATTCCTTAATTTATGCATATTTCTAGTTGTCTATATTTCCTCTTGAGATTTTTAAAAGACTGATCAAATGAACTTTGACATCAAGGCTAATTTTCAAAAAAGCTGCCACAAAAGTCTTAGAAGACAAGTTATAATGGTCCCACACAGTTTTCTTCTCAACTAATTTCACTGTTTTACAGAGCAGGAAACCTCTGAAGACCCTTAATAGATCAAAATGCCATTTTTCTTTTAGATTTCTGCATTACCTAACAATGTAAAAGTAATTCCTGCAGTAAGATCATCTCCTAAGAGACTACCAACATTGACACTGGACAGAAGTAGTCTTCATGCTAGCAATTTCAAGGGTTCCCTCATTTCTTTACTAAACTGTACGCTAAGGTGTAACTGTATTTTTCATTAGGACTGATTTTTCTTGTGGTTCATAAAATTTTCTCATCTCACAGGTCTCTCCTAATGATCTATTTGACAGAAGCATTAAGATGTTGTTTATGAAGAGAAAATGTATAACACCAGTGAACTTTTGGTTGGTTAACCAAGTGTTCTACCTCTTAAAGGAATTAACATGAAGTATAATTTTATTCTCAAAGAATGACACTAGTGCTACAAATCTATCATAAAATTTTTTATCATAAGAATGATTCCCTTTTATTAAATTATCCTTAGTCCCTCTACCATGGAAGCTAAACATAATGGCACTGTGATAGAGATATTTTAAAATCTGAACTACAAACCACAGGAAGTTTTTAACATTAGTTTGTAAATAATTATTTTTAAAATCTTACCTTAGCTGCTCATGCAGCTCAATATCAAAAAAACAAACAACCCAATCCAAAAATGGGCAGAAGACCTCAATAGACATTTCTCCAAAGCAGATATACAGATGGCCAACACACACATAAAAGGATGCTCAACATCACTAACCATTAGAAAAATGCAAATCAAAACTACAGTGAGGTATCACCTCACACCAGTCAGAATGGCCATCGTCAAAAAATCTACAAACAATAAATGCTGGAGAGGGTGTGGAAAAAAAGGAACCCTCTTGCACTGTTGGTGGGAATGTAAATTGATACAGCCACTATGGAGAACAGTATGGAGGTTCCTTAAAAAACTAAAAATAGAACTACCATATCATCCAGCAATCCCACTACTGGGCATATACCCTGAGAAAACCATAATTCAAAAAGAGTCATGTACCACAATGTTCACTGCAAATACTACTCAGCCTTAAGAAGAAACGAAATTGAGTTATTTGTAGTGAGGGGGATGCACCTAGAGACTGTCATACTGAGTGAAGTGAGTCAGAAAAACAGATATCATATGCTAACACATATATATGGAATCTAAAAAAAAAAATTGGTTCTGAAGAACCTAGCTGGAGGACAGGAATAAAGACAAAGACGTAGAGAATGGACTTGAGGACACAGGGAGGGAGAAGGGTAAGCTGGGATGAAGTGAGAGAATGGCATGGACATATATACACTACCTAGTGTAAAATAGATAGCTAGTGGGAAGCAGCCACATAGCACAGGGAGATCACCTCAGTGCTTTGTGACCACCTAGAGGGGTGGGATAGGGAGGGTGGGAGGGAGACGCAAGAGGGAGAAGATATGGGAATATATGTATGCGTATAGCTGATTCACTTTATTATACAGCAGAAACTAACATACCATTGTAAAGCAATTATACTCCAATAAAGATGTTAAAAAAAAAAAAAAAGAAACTTACCTTTACCAGTAATTACACTTTAAAATAGACAAATGAGGGACTTCCCTAGTGGCACAGTGGTTAAGAATCCGCCTGCCAATGCAGGGGACACGGATTAGAGCCATGGTCTGGGAAGATTCCACATGCCTTGGAGCAACTAAGCCCGTGTGTCACAACTACTGAGCCTGTGTGCCACAACTACTGAAGCCCGCATGCCTAGAGCCTGTGCTCCACAACAAGAGAAGCCACTGCAATGAGAAGCCCGCACACTGCAACGAAGAGTAGCTCCCGCTCGCCACAACTGGAGAAAGCCCATGTATAGCAACAAAGACCCAACGCGGCCAAAAAAAACCTTGAAATAAATAAATAAATAAAATACACAAATGATAATATCCATAAAATATATGAGACTCATTTAAAAATCAGATCCTTTAAAAAAGATTACTAGCCCCCAGGGCATCTCTGTACAATGCAATAATTAACATTCAAAATGCTGACTGCAAAACGGTAAGGAAAGCTTAGAGTGGGATTGTAAGAACCATGTTGCCTTGATTTACCACTGTATACTTAGCCATGAGCACAGCTGTGGGTATACAGTAGGCACTCAGTAAAAACTTGTTGAATGAACTATTGAATAACAGCCCATATTATAACCTTGTTCAAGAAAGTATCTTATACATTTTAGGGAAATAAATCACATTAAAAATAAATAACATTTTGAACACTTAAACCCTAAACCCAACCTAAGTGTCCATCAGCAGATGAATGGAAAAAGAAGCTGTGGTATATGTATACAATGGAACATTACTCAGCCATAAAAAAGAACGAAATTCTTCCATGTACAGCAACATGTACGGACTCGGAGGGTATTATGGTAAGTGAATTAAGTCAGACAGAGAAAGACAAATACTATATGATATCACTTATGTGTGATATGTGAAATCTAAAAAATACAGCAAACTAGTGAATAAAACAAAAAAAACAGACTCATAGGTAGAGAGAACCAATTAGTGGTTACCAGTGGGTGGCGGGAAGGAGAGTGGGAAATACAAACTACTGGATATAAGATAGGCTACAAAGACGTATTGTATCACATGGGGAATATAGCAAATATTTTGTAATAACTGTACATGGAAAGTAACCTTTAAAAATTGTACTTTAAAAAATATATAGAGAAAAAAACTTAAAAGCTTAAAAAATTTTTTAAATTAAAAAACCCCCCTAAACTCTAAAGGTTAAAAATAAACATGACATTTATATGGACTGTCTATAAGCCAGATACTGTCCTTAAATAATTTGTAAGTATTAACTTATTTAATTAATTCTTCTTATAATTTTGTGAGGTGCCCAGTATTACCATCATCATCCTCATTTTCAAACAGATAAATTAAGACAGAGAATTTCAGTAACTCACAATTTGTAAACAGCAGAGACAGGATTCAAGCACCTGACTCCAGAATCTGCACTCTAACCATTCTGGGATATTTTACTTTATTCTGTTTTTTTCGTGTGGTTGAATTTGTTTCCATATAAAAAGTTTTCTCTATCAGACTTAGTGTTTTACTTACTATTTCTGTTACAGCCCCACCTGCCCTGCAGTTGTGTACTGTTTCTTTCCAACCTTCGGAAAAGGTAAGATTTGAATAGAAGATTCCCCCCACTGGGAGGCATCAAGTGTATTTTTCAGCCACAACCCAGCACTGCTGCGTTGTTAAGAGGAACATTGTTAAAACCAATTCAGCCTTCATTTGCCCACAGGGCTTCTCAATGCTTTAATTTATCCCAGGAATGTAATGAAAGAGGGTGGTTCCTTCTAATTCATAAATTACCAAGGCTTTATTCCAATTTGTGTTTCCAACGAGGCTTCCTACAGGTCTACTGTGAGAAACATTCTTTATGTTGTTTCTTGCAGTTTCCTCAAGACACGTGTTCTAGTTCCAGTGTTTAGGACTGGGTGATCTCACTGTTCAGCTGACACAGGTCACCAGGCCAGCAGAGGCTATTTTGACCTGGACATTTGTTTAGCACTTCTACCTTCTCACATGTTTGGGCAACTGAGACCACCCATGCATGTGTTAAGTTATCAACAGTCTGTTGGAACTATACTAGAGCTGTAGAGACACCAGTGATAATAATATTAATAATAATTAAACACAACACTAAGTAACAGGCACAATGTTCACTTAATTTTCCATCTCTGGGCCAAAGTATATACATTTTTTAAATGAGGGGTTTGGACTAGATAATGTGAGGTTCCTTCAAAATCCAGAGAAAATCTAAAATAAAACATTCTAAAAATGTGAATGACAGGCTTTCCTTTTCTTTTATACAACTATAACAGATTTATTTCAACTTTCCCCTCAGAGTTGTTACCTTTATTCTGAAAAACAATAAGAACAAAATTCTCCCAATGATATGACTCTATGAACAGCTAAATGATGACTTCAACAATATCATATTCTGCTTCCAATTCTTTGAGCAAAATCCTTGCATATCATATTTATTTTGTGTTATTCTTGTAATCTTAATATTAGTGATTCTCATTAGATGCTCCCAACTTATTTTAAGTAGGTTGAGAGCTTATTGGTAACTTTTCAGAAACCATCATAAATATATTATCCTGAAATCTTCCAACCTTTCATGTATCTCTCTTTATACCTCTGTGGTCCCATTCTCTTGATGGGGGCACTTAATTGAGCCAATTCATTGACCCCTTTCACCCTCTGCTCTCCAATCTGTGACTTCCAGGCTGGTTCTAAGCACACTTTCCACATATAGGATGGGCTGGTCTTTGTTTCACACAATAGATTTCTTTAGCTGACAACTCTACTCCAAAACTGAAACAAACACTTCAATCAGCCTTTGATATCAGTATCTTTCCAGATTAAAAATGAGAATGTCAAATAACTTGACAGATATTTAATACAGCGATGCTCCACTTTTAAAGTTTGAATTTCTGTAAAAAGTTATATTTTAGATCTGTAAGCTTAATTATGCACATCAAGGTTATTTTATAGTATGTGATAAAATAAACATAGATTTTTTTAGACATGTATCTAAATTTCCTAAGCAGTACAGATCATTAGTACTCAATTATATCTTATTTTTAAATTTTCTAGTACTTTATTTTTTCATTAAAATGAAAAAAGTTTTAGCTTCCTATGTTTATCTACTGTCAAGGAAGAAACCATTCAAGGTGAAAAGGAAATGTTTTTTCCAAATATATATGCCTTTTACTGAATGTTCTTTTAAAAATTATTATTAAAGAACATATTTGTGACCTCCCCAGGAAAATTTTGTCCAGCCCTCCCTGACTTCCAGTCACTACTCACCCCCAAGGGGAATTCCTGTCTTGATATCAAACAGTATTGATAAGTTTTGTCCTTTTTTTGTTCTTTGTTTAAGTACAATCATACAACATACACTCTTTTATATCTGGCTTCTTTCCTTGTATCACTGTGCATAGTTGTAAATTGTATATCGAAATTTTAAAATATTACTATGAATATGCACTATTTCAAAAGTAGTAAGCCAGCACATACGGCATTAAAAAAAAAACCTTAGAGAACAAAAGAGGAAAGCAAACTAATATTGAACGGACAGTATTAAAGTAAGAAAAAAAATCAAAATCACAAATTTTTCAAGTATGTCTAACCTTCAGAATTTTAAGTATATCTTGCATTTTACACAGTAGCCAGTAAGTTTTTCTTGCTTCCAGTAAAATTTTTAGAAAACATGCGCTTTAGACTACAATGACTCACTGTCATCCATGATACTAGAGTAAATCAGCAGTATTCATGTATGTATCAGTCAAGTCTGGTTTTGGCTGCATTTTAAAATGCTTCTTGGAGGGCTTCTGGGAAGATGGCGGAAAAGTAAGATGCGAAGATCACCTTCCTCCCCACAGATACACCAGAAATACATCTACACGTGGAACAACTCCTACAGAACACCTACTGAACGCTGGCAGAAGACCTCAGACCTCCCAAAAGGCAAGAACCCCCCTACGTAGCTGGGTAGCGCAAAAGAAAAAAGCACAAACAGAGGCAAAAGAATAGGGACGGTACCTGCACCAGTGGGAGGGAGCTGTGAAGGAGGAAAGGTTTCCACACAGTAGGAAGCCCCTTCGCGGGCGGAGACCGCGGGTGGCGGAAGGGGTAGGCTTGGGCGCCACAGTAGAGAGCGCAGCCACAGGTGTGCAGAGGGCAAAGCATAGAAATTCCCACACAGAGGTTCAGGGCTGACCGGCACTCACCAGCCCGAGAGGCTTGTCTGCTCACCCGCCGGGGCGGGCGGGGCTGGGAGCTGAGGCTAGGGCTTCGGTCAGAGCGCAGGAAGAGGACTGGGGTTGGTAGCATGAACACAGCCTGGAGGGGGTTAGTGCACCACGGCTAGCCGGGAGGGAGTCCGGGGAAAAGTCTGGACCGGCCGAAGAGGCAAGAGACTTTTTCTTACCTCTTTGTTTCCGGGTGCACGAGGAGAGAGGATTGAGAGCGCTGCTTAAAGGAGATCCAGAGACGGGCGCGAGCCGCGGCTAAAAGCGCGGACCCCAGAGACGGACATGAGACGCTAAGGCTGCTGCTGCCACCACGAAGAAGCCTGTGTGCGAGCACAGGTCACTATCCACACCCCCTTCCGGAGAGCCTGTGCAGCCCGCCACTGCCAGGGTCCCGGGATCCAGGGTCAACTCCTCCGGGAGAATGCACGGCACGCCTCAGGCTGGTGCAATTTCACGCCGGCATCTGCCATCGAAGGCCCACCTCGCACTCCGTGCCCCTCCCTCCCCCCGGCCTGAGTGAGCCAGAGCCCCCGAGTCAGCGGCTCCTTTAACCCCGTCCTGTCTGAGCGAAGAACAGACGCCCTCGGGCGACCTACAGGCAGAGTCGGGGCCAACTCCAAAGCTGCGCCCCTGGGAGCTGTGAGAACAAAGGAGAGAAAGGGAAATCTCTCCCAGCAGCCTCAGAAGCAGCGGATTAAAGCTCCACAATCAACTTGATGTACCTGCATCTGTGGAATATATGAATAGACAACCAATCATCCCAAATTAAGGAGCCGTGTGGATGAAAGGCTCCTGGTGCTGCAGCCAGGTGTCAGTGCTGTGCCTCTGAGGAGGGAGTTCCAACTTCAGGACACTGGTCCACAAGAGACCTCCCAGCTCCACATAATATCAAACGGTGACAATCTCCCAGAGATCTCCATCTCAACACCAGCACCCAGCTTCATTCAACGACCAGCAACCTACAGTGCTGGACACCCTATGCCAAACAACTAGCAAAACAGGAACACAACCCCACCCATTAGCAGAGAGGCTGCCTAAAATCATAATAAGTCCACAGACACCCCAAAACAAACCACCAGACGTGGACCTGTGCACCAGAAAGACAAGATCCAGCCTCATCCACCAGAACACAGGCACTAGTCCCCTCCACTAGGAAGCCTACATAACCCACTGAACCAAACTTAGCCACTGCGGACAGACACGAAAAACAACGGGAACTACGAACCTGCAGCCTACAAAAAGGAGACCCCAAACACAGTAAGAAAAGCAAAATGGGAAGACAGAAAAACACAACACAGATAGAAACAACCTAAGTGTCCATCATTGTATGAATGGATAAAGAAGATGTGGCACATATATACAGTGGAATCTTAGCCATAAAAAGAAACGAAATTGAGCTATCTGTAATGAGGTGGATAGACTTAGAGTCTGTCATACAGAGTGAAGTAAGTTAGAAAGAGAAAGACGAATACCATATGCTAACACATATATATGGAATTTAAGAAAAAGAATGTCATGAAGGACCTAGGGGTAAGACAGGAATAAAGACACAGACCTACTAGAGAATGGACCTGAGGATGTGGGGAGGGGGAAGGGTCATCTGTGACAAAGTGAGAGAGTTGCATGGACATATATACACTACCAAACGTAAAATAGAGAGCTAGTGGGAAGCAGCCGCATAGCACAGGGAGATCAGCTCGGTCCTTTGTGAATGCCTGGAGGTGTGGGATAGGGAGGGTAGGAGGGAGGGAGACACAAGAGGGAAGAGATATGGGAACATATGTATAACTGATTCACTTTGTTATAAAGCAGAAACTAACACACCAGTGTAAAGCAATTATACTCCAATAAAGATGTAAAAAAATATTAAAAATAATGAGAAAAATAAAATAAAATTCTTCTTGGAAGTTAAAGAGCAGAAGATGAAGGAAGATCCATAAATAAGGGACATTAGTGAATTGCTGAACTCTAAGCACTTCTACGCTTACCTAAAAGTTATGAAAACTCATGTTGAAGTGTAATCATAGTTGTCTTAAATAGCATGTGAGTGTTACATAATTCTAAGTTTCATTCCAGTGCTATTCTTGACAACATCACTTATAATTCTTCCACTCTGGTCATCACTGCCAGCACTTAGGGTTCCAGTCATCCCATATGCAGATTTTTAAAGGACATATTAGTGTATTTCAACTCATATCTGCATTACTTATCTGATTTGCTGCCTACAAGTTTGCCCTCATATTGTATAGAACAAAAACATATTTTGCATATTGAATCTTTTTGCCCAGAAAGTTTCCATCAAGAGTAGAGAATGAGATGATCAGCCCTATTTGAAGCAGTCTGTTATGCATTTTCAGATGTCTCGTTACCTCACATGCATGATTTGGCTAAAAATGAACTAACACTTTTGCATTTTCTCATTTACATGGAGTTTGAAGCTGCCATTCTTAGCAATCAACCCCTAACCACATTGCTTCAATCTGCTTTATGGTGACTGAACAGAGATTTCTCATACATAGAGTAGAATATGCTTATTAATTGCAGTTCATATATTTCTTTCTTGTCCTCATTTACAACTTAAAAAGAAACAACGGGGATATTTGGATATGTATAGCTGATTCAGTTTGTTATAAAGCAGAAACTAACACACCACTGTAAAGCAATTATACTCCAACAAAGATGTTAAAAAAGAAAAAAACATATAGCTAAGTTTTTTAGAAGGTTTTTAGAGCAGTGAAACTCTTCGGTATGACACAATAACAGCAAATATATTAATGGCATTATAATCTTTCAAAACCCATAGAATGTACAACATCAAGAGTGAACCCTGGGCTTTTCTGGTGGTGCAGTGGTTAAGAATCCGCTTGCCAATGCAGGGGACACAGCTTCGAGCCCTGGTCTGGGAAGGATCGTACATGTCACAGAGCAAGTAAGCCCGTGCGCCACAACTACTGAGCCTGCGCTCCAGAGCCCGTGAGCCACAACTACTGAAGCCTGTGCACCTAGGGCTCATGCTCGGCAACAAGAGAAGCCACCGCAATGAGAAGCCCGTGCACCGCAATGAAGAGTAGCCCCCACTCACTGCAACTAGAGAAAGCCCGCGTGCAGCAACAAAGACCCAATGCAGCCAAAAAATAAAATAAAAAAATTTTAAAAGACTGAACCCTAATGTAAACTATGAACGTTGGCTGATACTGCTGTGTTAATTCAGGTTCAGCAACTGTAATGAATGTACCACTCTGGTGGGGGATGTCGATAATGGAGGAGGCTATGCATGTGTGTGTACAGGGAATGTATAGAAATCCTCTGTACTTTCTGTTAAATTTTACTGTGAATCTAAAACTGCTCTGAAAAATAAAGTCCATTTAGGCTTAAAGACTTAAATATAAGACATGACACCATAAAACTCTTAGAGGAGATCATAAGCAAAACATCCTCTGACATCCACCAGTGTTTTCTTATGTCAGTCACCCGAGGCAATAGAAATAAAAGCAAAAATAAAGAAATGGGACCTATTCAAACTTACAAGCTTTTGTACAGCAAAGGAAACCATAAACAAAACAAAAAGACAACCTACAGACGGGGACATATCATAAGCAAAACATCCTCTGACATAAATCCACCAATGTTTTCTTATGTCAGTCACCCAAGGCAATAGAAATAAAAGCAAAAATAAAGAAATGGGACCTATTCAAACTTACAAGCTTTTGTACAGCAAAGGAAACCATAAACAAAACAAAAAGACAACCTACAGACGGGGAGAAAATATTTGTAAATGATGCAACTGACAAGGGGTTAATTTCCAAAATATACAAACAGCTCAAACAACTCAACAACAAAAAAACAAACAACCTAATGGAAAAATGGGCAGAAGAACTAAACAGACATTTCTCCAAAGAAGGCATACAGATGGTCAACAGGCACATGAAAAGTTGCTCAACATTGCTAATTATTAGAGAAATGCAAATCAAAACTACAATGAGGTACCACCTCACACCAGTCAGAATGGCCATCATTAAAAACTCTACAACTAACAAATGCTGGAGAGGGTGTGCAGAAAAGGGAGCCCTCCTATGCTGTTGGTGGGAATGTTAGTTGCTGCAGCCACTGTGGAAAACAGTATGGAGGTTCCTCAAAAAACTAAAAATAGAGTTGCCATAAGATCCAGCAATCCCACACCTGGGCATATATCCAGAGAAAACTATAATTGGAAAAGATTAAGAGGAGACCTTCAAGATGGCGGAGGAGCCACATGTGGAGATCACCATCCTCCCCACAAATACATCAGAAATATACCTACATGCGGAACAACTCCTATAGAACACCTACTAAACGCAAGACCTCAGACTTCCCAAAACGCAAGAAACTCCCCACGTACCTGGGTAGGGCAAAAGAAAAAAGAAAAAACTGAGACAAAAGAAGAGGGACAGGACCAGCACCTCTGGGAGGGAGCTGTGAAAGAGGAAAAGTTTCCACACACTGGGAAGCCCCCTCATTGGCAGAGATGGCAGGTGGGCGGGGGATGGGGAAGCCTTCAGAGCCATGGAGGAGAGCACAGCAACAGGGGTGCAGAGGGCAAAGCAGAGAGGTTCCCACATGGAGGATCACTGCCGATCAGCACACCAGCCTGAAAGGCATGTCTGCCCATCTGGTGAGGTGGGTGAGGATGGGACCTGAGGCTCGGGCTTTGGAGGTCAGATCCTAGGGAGGTGACTGGGGTTGGCTGCGTGAACACTGCCTGAAGGGGGCTAGTGCGCCACAGCTAGCAGGGAGGGACTCTGGGAAAAAGTCTGGAGCTGCCGAAGAGGCAAGAGACCATTGTTTCGGGATGCGCAAAGAGAGGGGATTCAGAGCACCGCCTAAACGAGCTCCGGAGATGGGTGCAAGCCGTGGCTATCAGTGCAGACACCAGAGACGGGCATGAAATGCTAAGGCTGCTGCTGACGCAAGCCGTGGCTATCAGTGCAGACACCAGAGATGGGCATGAAATGCTAAGGCTGCTGCTGCAGCCATCAAGAAGCCTGTGTGCAAGCACAGGTCACTACCCACACCTTCCCTCCCGGGAGCCTGTGCAACCCACTACTGCAAGGGTCCCGTGATCCAGGGACAACTTCCCCAGGAGAACACACCACGCGCTACAGGCTGCTGCAAGGACACGCTGGCCTCTACCACTGCAGGATCACCCTGCATTCCGTACCCCTCCCTCCCTCTGGCATGAGAGAGCCAGAGCCCCCTAATCCGCTGCTACTTTAACCCCGTCCTGTCTGGGAAGGGAACAGATGCCCTCAGGCAACCACGCAGAGGCGGGGCCAGATCCAAAGCTGAACCCCAAGAGCTGTGCAAACAAAGAGGAGAAAGGGAAATCTCTCCCAGCAGCCTGAGGTGCAGCGGATTAAATCTCCACAATCAACTTGATGTACCCTGCATCTGTGGAATACATGAATAGACAACGAATCATCCCAAAATGAGGCAGTGAAGCTTGGGAGCAACTGCAGACTTGGGATTTGCTTTCTGCATCTAATTTGTTTCTGGTTTTAGGTTTATCTTCGTTTAGTACTTAGAGTTTATTATCACTGGTAGATTTCTTTATTGATTTAGTTACTCTCTTCCTTCTTTTTTAATATAGATATATATATATTTTTCCCTTTTCTCTTTTTGTGAGTGTGCATGTGTATGATTTCTTTGTGTCATTCTGTCTCTATAGCTTTGCTTTTACCATTTTTCCTAGGGTTATTTCCAACCATCTTTTTTTTCTCTTTTTTTATTACTTTTTAATATATCTTTACTAATTTTTTATTTTTATTTAAATACCTTTATTTCTTTATTCCTTCTTCCTTTTCTTCTTTCTTTCCTTTCCCTCCCTCCCTCCCTCCATCCCTTCCTTCCTTCCTTTCTTTCTTTTTCTCTCCATCTTCTTCTGAGCCGTGTAGCTGACAGTGTCTTGGTACTCCAGCCAGATGTCAGGCCTGTGCCTTTGACGTTGGAGATCCGAGTTCAGGACAATGATCCACCAGAGACCTCCAGGCTCCATGTAATATCAAATGGCAAAAGCTCTCCCAGAGATCTCCATCTCAATGCTAAGACCCAGATCCACTCAATGACCAGCAATTTACAGAGCTAGACACCCTATGCCTAACAACTAGCAAAACAGGAACACAAAAACACCCATCAGCAGAGAGGCTTCCTAAAATCATAATAAGTTCACAGACACCCCAAAACACACCACCGGACGCAGTCCTGCCCACCAGAAAGAAAAGATACAGCCCCATCCACCAGAACACAGGCACCAGTCCCCTCCACCAGGAAGCCCACACAATCCACTGAACCAACTTTAGCCACTGGGGGCAGACACCAAAAACAATGGGAACTACAAACCCACAGCCTGTGAAAAGGAAACCCCAGTAAAGTTAAACAAAATGAGAACACAGAGGAACAGAGAGGAGATGAAGTAGCAGGTAAAAACCCACCAGACCAAACAAATGAAGAGGAAATAGGCAGTCTACCTGAAAAAGAATTCAGAGTAATCATAGTAAAGATGATCCATAATCGTGGAAATAGAACAGAAAAGATACAAGAAATGTTTAACAAGGACCTAGAAGAACAAACGAGCAAACAATGATGAACAACACAATAAATTAAATTAAAAATTCTCTAGAAGGAATCAATAGCAGAATAACTGAGGCAGAAGAACGGATGAGCGACCTCGAATATAAAATAGTGGAAATAACTACTGCAGAGCAGAATAAAGAAAAAAGAATGAAAAGAACTGAGGACAGTCTCAGAGACCTCTGGGACAACATTAAACGCACCAACATTCGAATTATAGGGGTCCCAGAAGAAGAAGAGAAAAAGAAAGGGACTGACAAAATATTTGAAGAGATCATAGTTGAAAACTTCCCTAATATGGGAAAGGAAATAGTCAGTCAAGTCCAGGAAGCACAGACAGTGCCATACAGGATAAATCCAAGGAGAAACATGCCAAGACACATGTTAATCAAACTATCAAAAATTAAATACAAAGAAAAGATATCAAAAGCAGCAAGAGAAAAACAACAAATAACACACAAGGGAATCCCCATAACAGGTGATCTTTCGGCAGAAACTCTGCAAGCCAGAAGGGAGTGGCAGGACACATTTAAAGTGATGAAAGGGAAAAACCTACAAACAACATTACTCTACCCAGCAAGGATCTCATTCATATTCATTGGAGAAATTAAAAGCTTTACAGACAAGCAAAAGCTAACAGAATTCAGCACCACAAAACCAGCTTTACAACAAGTGCTAAAGGAACTTCTCTAGGTAGGAAACAAAAGAGAAGGAAAAGACCTCCAATAACAAGGCCAAAACAATTAAGAAAATGGTAATAGGAACATACATATTGATAATTACCTTAAATGTAAATGGATTAAATGCTCCAAAGATATAGACTGGCTGATGAATACAAAAACAAGACCCGTATATATGCTGTCTACAAGAGACCCACTTCAGACCTAGGGACACATACAGACTGAAAGTCAGAGGATGAAAAAGATGTTCCATGCAAATGGAAATCAAAAGAAAGCTGGAGTAGCAATTCTCATATCAGAGAAAGCAGACTTTAAAACAAAGACTATTACAAGCGACAAAGAAGGACACTACATAATGATCAAGGTATCAATCCAAGAAGATATAACAATTGTAAATATTTATGCACCCAACATAGGAGCACCACAACACATAAGGCAGATGCCAACAGCCACAAAAGGGGAAAACGACAGTAACACAATCATAGTAGGGGACGTTAACACCCCACCTTCACCAATGGACAGATCATCCAAAAATGAAAATAAATAAGGAAACACAAGCTTTAAATGATACATTAAAGAAATGGACTTAAATGATACTGAAAGGACATTCCATGCAAAAACAACAGAATACACTTTCTTCTCAAGTGTTCATGGAACCTTCACCAGGATACACCATATCTTGAGTCACAAATCAAGCCTCGGTAAATTTAAGAAAATTGAAATTGTATCAAGTGTCTTTTCCAACCACAATGGTATGAGAGTACATATCATTTACAGGAAAAAAAAATCTGTAAAAAATACAAATACATGGAGGCTAAACAATACACTACTAAATAACCAAGAGATCACTTAAGAAATCAAAGTGGAAATCAAAAACTTCCTAGAGACAAACAACAATGAAAACACGACAACCCAAAACCTATGGGATGCAGCAAAAGCCGTTCTAAGAGGGAAGTTTATAGCAATACAAGCCTACGTCAAGAAACAAGAAAAATCTAAAATAAACATCCTAAACTTACACCTAAAGCAATAAGAGAAAAAAGAACAAAGAAACACCGAAGTTAGCAGAAGGAAAGAAACCATAAAGATCAGATCAGAAATAAATGGAAAAGAAATGAAGGAAACAATAGCAATGATCAGTAAAACTAAAAGCTAGTTGTTTGAGAATATAAACAAAATTGATAAACCATTAGCCAGACTCATCAAGAAAAAAGGGGAGAAGACTCAAATCACTAGAATTATAAATGAAAAAGAAGTAACAACCAACACTGCAGAAATGGAAAGGATCATAAGAGATTACTACAAGCAACTCTATGCCAATAAAATGGACAACCTGGAAGAATAAAAATTGTAAGACACTGATAAAGAAATTAAAGATGATACAAACAGATGGAGAGATACACCATGTTATTGGATTGGAAGAATCAACATTGTGAAAATGACTATACTACCCAAAGCGATCTACAGATTCAATGCAATCCCTATCACACTACCAATAGCATTTTTCATGGAAATAGGAGAAGAAAACTGCACAATTTGTATGGAAACATGAAAGACTCCAAATAGCCAAAGCAATCTTGAGAAAGAGAAACGGAGTGGGAAGAATCAGGCTCCCAGATTTCAGACTATACTACAAAGCTACAGTAATCAAGACAGTATGGTACTGGCACAAAAACAGAAATATAGATCAAGGGAACAGGATAGAAAGCCCAGAAATAAACCCACGCACCTGTGGTCACCTTATTTGTATTAAAGGAGGTAAGAATATACAATGGAGAAAAGACAGCCTCTTCAATAAGTGGTGCTGGGAAAACTGGACAGCTACATGTAAAAGAATGAAATTAGAACACTCCCTAACACCATACACAAAAATAAACTCAAAATGGATTAGAGACCTAAATTGAAGGCCAGACACTATAAAACTCTTAGAGGAAAACATAGTCAGAACACTCTATGACATAAATTACAGCAAGATCCTTTTTGACCCACCTCCTAGAGAAATGGAAATAAAAACAAAAATAAATAAATGGAACCTAATGAAACTTAAAACCTTTTGCACAGCGAAGGAAACCATAAATAAGATGAAAAGACAACCCTCAGAATGGGAGAAAATATTTGTAAATGAAGCAAGTGTCAAAGGATTAATCACCAAAATTTATAAGCAGCTTATGCAGCTCAATATCAAAAAAACAAACAATCCAATCTAAAAATGGGCAGAAGACCTTAACAGACATTTCTCCGAAGTAGACATACAGATGGCCAACAAACACATGAAAGGATGCTCAACATTACTAATCATTAGAAAAATGCAAATCAAAACTACAATGAGGTATCACCTAACACCAGTCAGAATGGCCATCATCAAAAAATCTACAAAGAATAAATTCTGGAGAGAGTGTGGAGAAAAGGGAAAACTCTTGCACTGTTGGTAGGACATAAATTGATACAGCCACTATGGAGAACAGTATGGAGGTTCCTTAAAAAACTAAAAATAGAACTGCCATATGACCCAGCAATCCCAGTACTGGGCATATACCCTGAGAAAACCATAATTCGAAAAGAGTCATGTACCACAATGTTCATTGCAGCTTTATGTACAACAGCGAGGGCCTGGAAGCAACCTAAGTGTTCACTGACAGATGAATGGATAAAGAAGATGTGGCATATATATACAATGGAATATTACTCAGCAATAAAAGGAAACGAAATTGAGTTATTTGTAGTGAGTTGGATTGACCTAAAGTGTGTCATACAGAGGGAAGGAAGTCAGAAAGAGAAAAACAAATACCGTATGCTAACATATATATGGAATCTAAAAAAAAAAAAGAAAAAGAATGGTTCTAAAGAACCTAGGGGCAGGACAGGAATAAAGATGCAGATGTAGAGAATGGACTTGAGGACACAGGGAGGGAGAAGGGTAAGCTGGGATGAAGTGAGAGAGTGGCATGGACTTATACATACTACAAATGTAAAATAGATAGCTAGTGGGAAGCAGCCGCATAGCACAGGGAGATCAGCTAGGTGCTTTGTGACCATCTAGAGGGGTGGGATCGGGAGGGTGGGAGGGAGATGCAAGACTGAGGAGATATGTGGATATATGGATATGTATAGCTGATTCACTGTGTTATAAAGCAGAAACTAACACACTGTTTTAAAGCAATTATACTCCAATAAAGATCTTTAAAAAAAAGAAAGTATACATGCACCACAATGTTCATTGTAGCACTATTTACTGTAGCTAAGATGTGGAAACAACCTAAATGTCCACTGACAGAGGAATGGATAAAGAAGATATGGCACATACATACAATGGAATATGACTCATCCATAAAAAGAACAGAATAATGCCATTTGCAACAACGTGGATGTAACTAGAGATTATTATACTAAGTGAAGTAAATCAGGAAGAGAAAGACAAATATCATATGATATCACTTACATGTGAAATCTAAAATATTACACAAATGAACTTATCTACAAAACAAAAACAGACTCACAGACATAGAGAACAGACTTTTGGTTGCCAAGGAGGAGGGGGTTGGGGGATAGATGGTTTGGGAGTTTGGGATTAGCAGATCCAAACTATTATATATAGAACGGATAAACAAGGTCCTACTGTAAAGCACAGGGAACTATATTCAATATCCTGTTTTAAACCATAATGGAGAAGAATATGAAAAAGAATGTATATATATGTATAACTGAATCACTTTGTGTACAGTAGAAATTAACACAACATTGTAAATCAACTATACTTCAATAAAATAAATTTTTAAAAAATAAAGTCCATTTAAATGGAGGAAAAACACAGGTATGTTAACATACCTGGGAAAAGTTACATTATGATAACACAAAACAGAAAGAACAATATAATGAAATGTCATCAACATCCCTTTTGAATCCAAGAAAACTTCTGAATGGATGAGCGGGGATATTAAACAAGATTTAAATAATGACGCTAAGTGATATTTCATGATCCTAGAGAAGACAATTTGAAGTATCAACACTCCTTTTCAAAAGGGTTACTACATCTTTAAAATAATGAGTCATGGAGATTAACTTTAATTCACATGTTAATCAAATTATTTCTAACATGGAATGTTGATAATGTATTTGATACATTTTAAGACATGTACATTTTGATTTGGAGTTTTAATGAAGCCCAGAAAAATTAGGTAGAAAAACAGCCCTTTCTTTGGTTCATATTGTAGCACAAATTATTATAAAAATATTCTTTGGTTTTCAGATCTTCATGAAAGCAACTGCCTAAACTTTGCATTAAAACTGCTTATGTTAAAATTCAAAGGACCTTTCTAAAAGTAGACTGATACCTCACGTTAGACAATAAAGATATTTTTGCTAATAGAAATTATATTCTAAACCAAATATACAGTAAAATTGAATCCTACCAGTCAAAGCATGGTTAGTTATATCTAACATTTAATATATAACTATGGCTTCAATGGTGAATTTTATAGGCTAACGATAAAAAGTAGTTAAAGGTTTGTAATTTGGGGACTAACAGGCTTTTATTCAGAGACTTTATATTTATCACACAGACAGACTCTACTCTGTATCTGAAAGCAGTTAATTTCTTTCTGTTTTCTACTATTCCCTACATGAATTCTGAGAGACACATTACAAACAAACCCTGCACTCACCATGGCCTCTGCAGTTACATCTCTGGTGTGTTCTGCAAATTAATCTAAAATGTGATTTACAATAATTCCTTTTTCAAATTAAGACAAGGAAAAGCCTGGAGGAGGAAACTACCAACATTAGGAAGGTAACATTTTAGACCTCTGGTGGGAAAGAGACCTGTGTAATTTTACTTGATTAAAACCACAGAGCTGTTTAACTTGGTTCCTACATTAGGAAAGCCAGTAAAATAAGCCAAGACCTTAAATGCTTATAATACAGAGTTTGCACTGTCTCTTTTTTTCAGGGGCAAATTTAACCCAGCTGTCTTTCCATGTAGCAAAGCCCTGACCCCTAAAAATAGCAGAAGAATGGCTGGAAAATGTGGGTGACACAATCATCAACATCTTGCAAGAACTGCAGAAAGCTGCAATTCTACAGACTCATCTATTTTGTTTTCATCTCATTTACATGGAAAAATACCTTTAAATTTTCATACTATCATGCTGCAAATGAACATTAACTTCTTGGTGAGCTTATTTATGCATTTACTTGTCACACTACGATAATTTTCTTTTAATGTGATCTCAACACATATCATAAAAGTGTGGCTCTCATCTACTTGAATTTCTAGAAGCCAGGAATAAAAATTTAGACCATAGGAAGGGATGGTATAGCCTTGATTATGGATTCAATTGATTGATTTTTATCCAACAGTGAATATCTGATCATTAGAAAATAAGTTAATAATTTCAGAAATGTACAACATAAAAAAACAACTCTGAGAAGAATCTTAGAAAGTATCTGTTCAATGCACTTATTTTTTAGTTGAGGAGTGTAAGCTCAGAGGGGATAAATGACTTCCTGAAAGTCATAAGCTAGTTATAGACAGAGCCAGGTCTCCTAATTCAAGGCTCAACACACTTTGATTTCAACAATAGTACAACCAGACAATCATTTAAGGTCTGCAGAGTAGGAACTTCAAATCTTATACATCTTTTCTACATGTTTACATTCACTCAGTGATATTTACTTCTGCAGCTTTAGGCTATAAATATAATACCAAGCAGATATGTAGAGCCAATGTATAATAGCCTCAAAGCAATCGTGAGGTTCCAACACCATCTGAAGTCATCTAATTCCATCTGCACTCTTGACTATGCCCAGCCAGGACAGCGCTGATGAAGAGAAAATTAATTTGTAAACTGTTGGTTTGCTAAAGCGAATCAAGCAGAAATTAGTAAATTCACTAGTAATTAGTAAATCAGTGGGTCTTAGTCTTTACACTAATACTGAATTTTGTTATGCATATTGTTTCTTCATTCAGCCAATGTTTACTGAGCATCTCCTATGATCTAAACATAGCACAGACAACAGTGAGCAAGACAGGACTTCCCTGGTGGCCCAGTGGCTGAGACTCTGCGCTCCCAATGCAGAGGGCCTGGGTCCATCCCTGGTCAGGGAAATAGATCCCCCATGCATACTGCAACTAAAGATCCCTCATGCTGCAATGAAGATCCCGCATGCCACAACTAAGACCCAGCACAGCCAAATAAATAAATAAATATAAGAGTGAGCAAGACAGGCCATGTCCCTGCCCTCATGGAAGTTACAATCAAGTAGCAGAACCAAAAAATTAACCAATAAGCAAATGACAAAATAATTTCAGCGTGCCATAAGTGCTACTGAAGAAGTTGAACTGGGTGATCATGGTGGTAAAATTCTATTTTTGGAAAGGTGGCCTTTTTGAACAAGTAACATATGATCTATGATATGTGTGATGAGAAAGAGGCAGCCACGTGAGAAGCAAGAAGAACAGTATTCCAGGCAAAGGGAAAGGCTAAGTAAGAGGCTCTGATGTGGGAATGCGTTTGGCGTTTGGTTGTAGTACAGTAGGCAAGGAGGAGCAAGGTAGTGAAAACATAGGCTGGGTAAGGGAGTGAAAACATAGGCTGGGTAAGGGATTTGAAATAGTTTTTCCCCAAAATAATGTAAACACGAACCCTTTTTTAGAAATGAGTCTAAACGCTACACAATTTTATTATCTTATTATACACAGGTGGCACAAACTTCTGCATTAGGAAAGCCATAGTGATTCTAAATCATGTGTAATTTACTTATTTTTAAATGCATATAGAAAACAAGTCTCAGGTAAGTGCTTAAATATGATTTTGTTTACAAGGAAAAAAAAATAGTACAGCATTTTGACCACCCGGAATTCAGAACTGCATTCCGTTTAAACATGAATGGGTCTATGGATACATTATCATCTGGTTTACCTTGTCCAGCAGGTAAAATCTCCAAAGGACTAAGGCTGAAATCACTCATTACTACTGAATTAGTCAAATGACAAAATGTTCTTTAAATTATGTGATGCATTTTTTTGGTATTAGTGCAATCTATTTTCGTAGCACGAGTGTCATGTTTGTCATATGTATAAAATACATAAAATGGTTAATAATTTCCTATAATTATTAATATATAAATATAAATATATACAATGAACAATAATTTCTTCGAAGATTAGGCAGGTCTGTAAGGTAAAATATCTATGTATATAAATATAAAGATCCTGGGCCACCTGAAATTGAAGGATGTGGATCAAGCATCTGAATTCCAGTTTTGTGAGCAGCTACCATCATATAATCAAGCCCGTGAGAATTTCTAACCCTCTCTGAATCTCATGTCTCTCTCAAAAGTATAGGTTACTATACATTACTACATTTAAGAGACAATGAAACAAGAATTTCTAAGCGTCTGGCACACAGAATAAACTCAATAAATTTTAGTGCTTCTCCCTCCCCCCATATATTTCCTCTAATAAAAACAGTAGCATTTATGATAAAGGAATTATACTCATACAGATTTCATTTGTACCTCTGAATCAAAATTTCATGATATTTTTCACATAAGAGATATAGGTAGGACAAAGGAACTGCTGCTAAAGCTCTTTACACATCAAACTCTGAATTAAGACCTAGTGTTTCTAATTGTTCTGCTGCCTGGAACCGTCCCATTTTGACTGTCTAGCTCCTCCATCTCAGACTGTGTTTCCTTCATCTCAGACACAAACACGTGCCCGACCGCAGTAAATCACAGTTAATCGCATGTCTTAAATTAAAAGACAAAAATGATGCACAATTGGGAGAAATTGTCAGTTGGTGAATGAGTCTCCCTCATTACACTTCGTGCACAGGATGCATGCCAAGTCTGTGTTCCAGGCAAGAAGATTCAGTCTATGACACTGAGGTACAACCTTTGTGCAGAGCAGTCTGGTTCAAAGAATCAAATGCTTTAAAACACGCAACGCTGTAATTGCAGCATATATGGAACATTCAATACAGGACTGTGCATAATCATGAACAATTAGAAGGAACCAAAATATTCACTGATGAGGGACTCAATAAAAAGACTAGGTCTTGGCTATTAAAGGAAAAATCTATGCTGTTACAAATGATTTTTTCATGTTGAGTAACAGGAGAAAATGTCCATGAAATATTCTTGTGTGAAAACTGCTTACAAAACAATGTTTCTTTTTTTTTTTTCAGGATTATATAATTGATGGGAGAAGCAAGAAAAGAGAGAGAGAAGGAGGAGAAAGACACTGGGAAAATATACAACAAAAATGTTAACATTTGTTATCTCTGAATTGGTTATACTTTCTAAATTTTCTAATTTTCTAAAAAAATCTTTCTAAGTTGGTTAAAATTACACTTGAATTTATCTCTGAATCTACTGCAAAATGTCAGTTTTTTTTTTTTTTTTTTTTGGTACGCGGGCCTCTCACTGTTGTGGCCTCTCCCGTTGTGGAGCACAGGCTCTGGACGCACAGGCTCAGCGGCCGTGGCTCACAGGCCTAGCCTTTCCACGGCATGTGGGATCTTCCCAGACCAGGGCACGAACCCGTGTCCCCTGCATAGGCAGGCAGACTCTCAACCACTGCGCCACCAGGGAAGCCCCAAAATGTCAGTTTTAAAGATCCATAAGAATCTTTTAAGGTGAACTTACCTATTATAATAAAAACGTCATCGTAAAATTAAAAAATAATCCCTCAGTAAGCACTTAGATACAATTCTATTATTTCCTTGGTTATACAGACAAAATAAACTTTGTAAAAATGTATTCTATAAATATACAAGAAAACCATGTTCAGCAAAATTAAACGTTCAATACAATCATTTATTCCAACATATACCTTATATTAACATACTAGAAAAAAATCATTATAAATTCTTACTAATTTAATAGTAATACCCACAAACTATAAAATATGTTCACAGCAAACCCAACAGCCTTGAATTTGAGGAACTGAAAATCTTCTCTCCTCCACCCACCTACTCTCCCATTATTTTCTACACTGTAATAGAAAGACTTTACATCTAGCCACCTAGTATTATTCTGATGCTAAAACCTGACAGCAAACAACATATACACACACACAAATAAGATGAGAACAAATAAAGTTTTGCAGTATATCACCAATCATGCTAACTTTTGTTTCATTTCAATTTTAGAAGAAAAGAATATAAAAAATCCAAGAGTAGAGTCATTCCAAAGGTACTGAACAGTCTACTAACCTTGAAATAAGAAATAAACATTTCCTGCTCTCGTTTATTTCTCGGGGGGTGGGGTGGGAAAAGATAATCATATTTCGGTAAAAGCCCATATCTCAACCTCAGGCGTCTTTGTGTCCCAAGGGTAATATTTCCATTCCATTCTTAATGGAACAAATTTCTAATCAGAATATGTATTCAAAAATAATTGAGGCAATGCAATGTCAACACATCATGCTGCCATCAGCATTCCTGGTGCTGGGAATTGACCTGGCACACTCTGGTGTGACAGGGAGTCAGGGCAGTGCAGACACATCAGACATGATGATGAAGTGAGGGGAGCCAGCAAGGACAACACAACAGTTCTGCTCCTCTTTGGGTGCTTAAGCCAGTGTTGGATGAAAGCTTCTAAGCTGTAAGAGGCCAACCTTAAAACCTTTAAGGAAGGGATGACTTTTAATGGATCCAGGCCAGGACCTCAACTTTTAAATCAGCAACAGTGTCTACTTTTATAAAGTTACTGAGAATTTTTCAAACAACAGTCACTTTCAGAAAGGTTAACACTGCCCCTAGATTTTTAAATTATTAAAATCTCAGGACAACATACACTACTGAATATATTTTGTGATGCTCTGAAACAGTCCCAAGGTTTAAATCCAGGTTTCTTCAAGTTTGACAATATATTGGTAGTTGTTGAAGCCGGGTGATGGGTAATGGGGCTCCTTATCGTATCCTTCTACTTTTGACTGTGCTTGACATTTTCATAATAGAAAATGGAAAAAATAGATTTCTTTCAATGTATTTTATATTCAAAATTTTACTGACTTTTCCTTTGGAAAAATATGAGATCTGATTTGTGCTTATGATTATTTAATGCTTTAACAAGCAATGTGGATTTTTAAAAAATCTACCAAGCATGATGTTGATCATAAAAAAATTTTTTTTTTCACTCCTGAAAAAATGTTACCAGGATCTGGAATGATAGAAGAAGTGCACCTAAACAAATGCAGTGCCACCATCTGCCTGGCATTCTCACAGTGTGACAAAATAGACTGGTAATTAACTGCTTTCCTACCGAAATCTGCCAGCTTTAACTCCCCCGTGTCACTGATCAGAAGGTTCTGTGGTTTCAGGTCTCTGTGCAAAATATAACGCTGGTGGATGTAAGACAGCCCTCGCAGCAACTGAAATAAAAACAACTGAAAAAATAGGGAGACAAAAGTTAAAATCTGAACACAGACAAATGCCAGTTTCTACATACAGTCTGCCAAGTACTTGTGTTTAGTGAAAATGGGTAACCATCACTAAATTTCCTACCAAACTATTTAACCAGAATTTGCATAAGGGTATGGAAATTCCTAATTCATTAAGAAGTAAATCTGAAAATTTCTAACAACCTATTATGTCAACCCAGAGTGATACCTCCTCAGCCAGAAAGATCTATAATCCAATCGGTGTTCTATAAATTAAGTACAATGTAAAGAATCATTTTTTAAATAATATTTTATTTCTTCAGGTCTAAATTGATGCTTGAGACAGAGAAAAAAAATCTATCCAGAATATTATAAAAAGAAGCAGAATTTTTTACTAAGTTTATGTAAATGTGCATGTATTCAATTCCATAGAAATGACATAAACATGGTACCGAAGGATTCACCCATTAACATGCTTTAAGGAATGAAAGATAAGATGATTTCAAGTAATTAAAACAAAAACAGTCACATGGTCCAATTATTACTGGATTGTAATTATATTGCTTTTGCATATATGGCCATAGAGATTAGGCTGTTGCCTAAAGACAGACAGGTACCTTCACTAATTACAGAACAGACCCATCCTAAAGGGAAAGGAAACAGAAAACAGAGAAATCAAGAATTCAAGAGCAATGGTTTTATAAGAAATAATTTTAAGAAGTGACTGATGGCCTTCCCTGTTTAGTTTCATATTGGATCCTATCAAATGTTCCCAATTTTGATAACAAAAAATGTGAGTCACTAGGCTTTCCAATATTTATAAAAATGTTTATAAAAAAGAGACTATCTGTAAACAATTTACTTGCCAAAATAATCCTAATTGACATAGTTTTTAAAAATCAATCTCCTAAAACAAAAATAAAAACAAAAGGTTTTAGGTGCCATCAATACCGGAGTCTATGTAATCAGCTGGTAACAAAATGCAGTTTCAGGGAAATTTTAAATGAATCAGATGCCAAGTGTGGGCAGTATAAGGATTCCAGGATCTTCAAACGGAAAAGACTGGCAACTCCTTGAGGGCCCTGGAAGCTAGCATTTCTGGAATATTTTCCAACTAACTAGGGGCTCTGAAAGCCAAGTAAATTTTTTAGAGAGTGGATACCTTGAAATAACAGTAGATGAATTCATTTCAAAATCTCTGTATGTGATAATATGCTGTGGAGCAGTGAAGGCCTCGGATCATTATTTCCAGAATCTAAGTACCAGAAACTAAAAACCTGTTCTGTGTTAGCCTGGATTAAATTACTGGCTCAAGAACCTCGGGAAGCAAATGTCTCCTGGACTCCTCTTTTCAATCCTTTCTGTGTAGCAGATGGAAAGACTTAACGCCATCACCAGCAGCTTCCAGCCTCGTTCCTCCCTTCTAATACCCCCTGCATCCTGAAGCCGAAAGCTTACAATTTCTAAGAAAATCCATATCCCTTCAGTTTAGAAGGGAGAAAGGATGAGCAAATAAAGCCGCTTTGTGTTTTCAAAATCTTTTCATCAATCAATCAATCACAAAGGCAGACCACGTAACAAACTTAATTTCAAAAATAAACTGATTTTGAAAAGAAAGTTTGCATTCTGCAAGGTGCTAGCAGAGACTTACCAGACTGCGATTATCTATTTCACCACAGCAACACATCTTAGTTGAACAAGCAATGACACGAAGTGCCAGCTGCCGTTCTATGCATCACAGAATACGAACTCATTTGATCTCTGTAATAATTTTAGTGGTGAAGGTACCACTATTAAATCTGTATTAGTGATGAGGAAACTGGGATCAGTTTAAGTGGCAGAGCCAGGACTCAAACCCAACAAGTTTGACTCCAAACTCCATGCCCTTAACCACTCCACTATAGGAATCTTGGCCAGAACACAAGTAGGGAGTGTTGATATAGAAGCTGCTTCCAACTAACAGGATAAAGTCTGGGCATCTAACAGCATGGCCTTCGAGGCTGCTGAGCTGAGCCCTGATTCCAGCTGGGTGCCCAGGCATCACCACTCTACATTCCCTGACTCCAAGCAGTCTCACGTACGCCCATACGCAGAGCATATTGCTCTTCAGCCCTTTACCTTTGTTCTTACCTATTCTCCCACAGAAAAGCGCTGTCTCACCTTTGCCTGCTAACCTCCATGTGTTTCTTAGATCTCTCCTCAAAAACCACTCCTCCCTGGAGGCTTTCCTGACCCTAGGCCTTCCCTCTCCCTACAGGTCTGTGTGAGGGGTTCCTCCTCTGTGCTCCTGGGGCAGCCGCTACATCTGTCTATTGCAGTTATGGTATTACCCTATCTCCCTCAGACTGTGTGCCTTAACTACCTTCCTAACCTGGGTCCACAGCTGGATGAAGTAGCTACAGAAATAACAGATGCCTGGAATGGGAGTCTCTAGAAGCTAAGGGTAGAAGTGGGTAGATCAAGCAGTCCCAAAGGGCTCTTCTTTTAATACCTCTACCAATTAGTGAAAATATATAATCCTCATGCTAATCCAGAAGCTATTCAAATAGGGTAGCGTATTAAAGAGGATTAAGAAAATCAGTGATAGGAAGGATGCAACCACACATCCAACTACAGTTGTATACATGACAAACTAAGCCCCAAACAAGACAAGTAGAACCCCAAACATTAAGTTGGAGCCCCAAACAAATTTTTAAATCTTTGATCAATGCACAAAGTCAGAACAAATCCCCATAGAATAAATTCATTCAGGATTTACTAAGTGCCAACCATGTGCCAGGTGCTGTCATGTAAGAGGGATGCAAAGATGAACAGGATATAAGATGTAGTCCCTGGACTCGAGGAACTCACAGCCCACTGGGTATGACAGACACATAAACAGATAACTACCACCTAAAGAGGTCTGCACTGTGACAGCAACGAGAACTGAGTGTACTGAAGGCACAGAGGAGGGAGGAAACTTGTCACTCTGAAAACAGAATTCATTACACATAAAATTTTAATAGGAAAACAAGCATTCACTAGATTCACAAGATGAAGTGATGTATTATATGACAAACCTCTTGCTGTTCTGAGTGAAAAAATTGAGGAGACCAAGCAAGCAGATCACTAAGAAGACAAATTAAGAAGAAAATTTTAAATAAATGAAAAGAAGACAATATATGAAACAGTAAAATTATCAATGCACCATCATAATAGTAATGGTGGCAAGGGGATAACAGTATACTTCACTGAAACCATTAGTAAACTTGGTGTTTTAGAAATAACATTTTAATGTGTTTAACAGAAAATATACTGCTAGCTAGGGGTGGGAAGGCCACAAGGAATTAGCACTGAGTTTAACAGAATGTCCCATGGAATATTCTTTGGGAGTGTTTTGAGAAAGGCAAGTCTCGGGCATTTCTTCTTTTGGCAAACAGGCAAGTATCTAACTTGCCCATGTAAATTTTTCAGAAAGCCACTTCACTTGGTTGTTGTATAAATCACCACATAACAAGCTATGTTTGATCTCTGTGAAAACCAGAGGATACTATGAAAACAAGAAGGACCACCAAAGAGGGGGCCACATGCAGAGAAAGAGTAAAAATCAGCTTTGCTACTTGCTAATAAAACTTGGTGAACATCAATGCAATCTCAGGTACTGAAAAAAAAAGGAAGGGAGAGTAATACTAATTGAAGGCTTACACTCATTTAAAGGCTGTTTTAAGTAATTTTACATATATTTTATAATCCTGTATTTTTCCTTTTCTTTTAAACAAATGAGAAAACGAAAGTTCTAAAAGCATGAGAAACTTAAAGTCATCCAACCATCACACAGCACTTGTGAACTTTCCACTACACTTCATTATCTTAAATGAGGTTGATGCTTACTAAACGCATGGATGAATACAGTTATACACCCAATATAATCAAAGTGCTCTGATTAAGTGAACCCAAGTTTGTAAGCCTCAATTAGCATATTATGTAATGAGCATATGATTCCTGAATGTCTATTTTTGCTACTTAAAATCCTCTTAAAAATAAATAACATGGCAGAAGACAGCTTTATGTCCTGAAGCTGATAAACTAACATATTTTCATTTCTATCTTCTTATTTTTCTACTGTAAGCCATAAGGTCTTCCTAAGAATACCTTGTCCCCTCAGGATATTCTATTCCACTTTATAAAAGGAGATATCTTCAAATCCTACAGTATGATCCTGAAGAGTTATACTCTAGTTCGAATATGTTCACTTTTTGCAATAAGAATCCCCATGGGAAAATGACTTAAATAGCAACGATACGATGAACAGGGACACTTTTACCAGCAGCAGATCTATCTATAGCCACGTTGTCTTGCCATCTCCCGCAGAAAGCAGCTCATATTCTCAGGGCCATGGCATATACTTCTTGGGAATATCCTTTAATACTCCTTCTATTCCCTTCTGAAACTCTTTAGACTTTAAGTAGGTAAAGAATATGAAGATAAGGCTTTTTATCAAAACATTTAGAGCAAGTTGGTAAAAAGCACACACACACATCATTGGACTTAATATACTTGTTACTCAAAAGAATTATTGCCACTTGCAGTGAGCAACAAATTTTATACTCCTCCACCCCCGTCAAAGTCTAAAGATGTATGATCAGATGCTCTTTGTCTCAATGCTTACAGTCATGAGATTCCATGAATGGTCTGAAATCCAGGCATTATTTAATAAATGTGGTTCCATCTAATATGAGACTAAGCACAGTGAACATCTTGCAGATTTTCCAGGCTTGGGTCAACTATCTTCAAGGGATGTCCACGGTCTCTTAGGGCTTATCAGAGTGATTAGCAATGCACCCTATGCCTTATGGCACAGCAGCAATTCTTACAAAGAGAGTTAGTTAAGTTACTTTTCTGTCACCTGGGGACCAAGTTTAAATCTTTGTATCTTAGGTTTTTCATCTTAAAAATGAGATTGTCTCAGATGCCCTTAATATTCATTCATGCTGTAAAACTGTATCCTTTCATTTTATGAATAACAGAAATAGAAGGGACTCTACAAATTGAGCAGCTGTAATAACTGCCATTTACTAAATACTTACTAGTAAATTAATCCTTCCAACACTTCTGCTAGGTAGATACTATTATCTTTATTTCACAGATAGAGAAATAAAGGCTCAGAGAAACTAAATGAATTGGGAAAAGGGACCCACAGCAAGTGTAGTAGAGGTAGTAGAGATAGTTCCCATTTTTGTCTTGCTCTGACACCCACAATTTAAAATACTGCTACCCAAAAACCATCTATACTATTTGATTAAAGTAGTTACACATTGTGTGAATCCAAGGCTAGAAAATGTGACATTGGCAAATAAACCAAAGTTGTACATCGCTAATACATGCTTCAAGTAATATGCTCCATGTTTAGCACCATACCATTTAAAACTCCACAGGATGCACAAACATTAAATTACTCATGCATCAAACTTTCTAGAAATGAAAAATAATTAGAAAATTTGAATCCTCAAAATATCTAGTGAATGTAAAAATATATTAAAATATGCATCAGATAATGATTTTACTGCAATACTAGGTCTTCTTCAACTTTCAAAAGAATGATTCATTCCATTTAGTTGAGTTTCAAATTTGCAAATACCTAATGCAAATATCAAATCATAATTTGTAATACAATGTACATAATACATTGCCAAATAGTTTATATTTTATAAAACATCATTGCAATTTTATGTGTTGAATTTTTTAAAAAGAATACTAAGAAGGTTATATGGAGCTATAAGGGAGACAGAAATAAAAGCCCAGGTAGTAAAACATTATGGTATAATTTATTTGTCACTTTGGACACACTTGACAGTATTAAGTGTGCTACTGGGATAGTGTAAGACACAAACATTCATGCCAGGGCATCGGGTCGTAGATGTGTCCTTTTTTGCCCTGTACTACAGACAGATATGGGTCTTAGAAAATCTGAGTAGTAAGGACAGTTTGTCTTGCCACGTTTTGCCCTTTTTGAGTTCTTTCATTTAACTTTCTGCTTCTTCATTCCACTCCCTCATAAGTCTTAGATACGGAACATGTTCCATTATTTCTAAATAATGTAACAAAAATGTAATTTTCAATCTCTGTGTTATTTATACATTAATATTCTATTCTTAAAGATGATAACTTTCTGGAAGGGAATAACTCAAAGAATAAGAGTTTCAAATACTTGGGCAAACTCTTGGGAAAAAGCTCTTGCACGCTTTCTGTGATCCTTAAGTTGGCCTCCCATTCCGCCCTCTCCTCCTGCCTCAATACAATGGTGGATATCAACAAGGTGTTGCTCTAGGCACCGAGATGCCCACAGTGAGCAAGTTGACTGGAGCCATGGGAACCAGAACCGGGATACTTACAAGGAGTCAAATGGGGATTGTAAAACAGATCTGTGTTTTGCCATGTTCCTTGAAAGAAGCACATTAGCTTCTTTAGTATGTTAATATATTATCATAATATGTAATATTATATAATAATATACAATATATTATAATACTTAGTATACTAATACTAAGTAGATTTCCAAATTATTAGAGTTTGTATGTATGATGAAGAAAATGGGGAGGGCTGAGGATGAGAAACTTCCATTTAATAAACTTGGTCAGCAGCCTAAAATTAGTATTAGAAATATTCCTTAGCTGAGTAGAAAGAAGATGATCAAATTTAAGCTACTGGCTTTAATAGTTGCCCAACATAATTTTCCAAGAGAAAAACTGAAACACTTATTCCAAGGAATTCTAATAATATAATAATATTAAGTATACAACTGACCTTACTGATAGGCACTTTTTAGAACCAAAAAGAAATAGCATGAAATACAAATTTTGCTCAACTTCATTTGTGAATGTATGCAACACTCCCCCAACTACAGGCCATTCTTTTTACACACAATGAAAAGGAATAAATAGAATTTAAAATGGTTTTATTGCCTAAAGCAACACCTTAAACACTATCAACATGAACTGTCTTAATATCAGTTGATAAGGCCAATGCAACTTTTTCTTTTAAATTGAGAGAGACAGATGCAGACTGAAAAACTGACAAAGGTGATGAATCTTGAGTGTAAGAGTCTTAGAGAAAGATCACTTCTGCAAGCTATACAATAGAGAAAAATATGTTTCATATGGAATGCAGTAAAGACTCTGAGTTTGATAGGTATGATCAATAAACCTCTCTCTCTCTCTCTGCATCTTCTTAGAGAGATCTCAAGTAACAGGGATTTATATATTAATGAGAAAATATCTATGAAATGTACTGGCTACTCACATGAAGGCTGAACTTGTCTAGGACTTTCAGAAAAATCCCTGGAAGTGTGTACATACTCTGTTACTCAGCTAATTTCCCCCCTGGGTCCTCATGTTTGTCTTGGAAAACATGCAAACAAAGGGGTCGAGTGCAAGATCCATCTTAAACGGGAGAGAGGCAAGGTGAATGGCTTGAAGCTTGAAACCCAGGAGGGTATCTGTCCTATTTCCACTGGATACCACCGCCCCTGCCCCACCAAGCTGGGTAATTCCATCTAACAAATAAAATACCACAGGGCATACTTCTAACGACTATCTGTATTTCATCAATCTTTGGGGTGATTTCTTTTCAATCTGGGTTTTAAAGCACCGCTAGGAAAGAGTGGGCTGTTCAGTTAGCTGCCTTGATTCCTTTGTCTGATTCAAATCATTAACAAGCACATCAGCAGATGATGCCAAGCATACAAAAGACATGTTCTAAACAACGGAACGCACGCCCCACATCTTAACCAGAAATTCACTACTCAGACCCTCTCTGAACATCCAACACAATATGAATTGACACATGAATTTCACTTTCTTTTACTGTTAATCCTTCGCTGTCTAGATATGGAAAATCATTTTGTTATAACAAAAATAGGATGAAAAGGCTCAAAAGAAAACTGAGACTAGGTGTCAAATTTTTAAAACACTCCTGAATGGCTCCATGAAATAACCGTATTTCCCAAAATACAGAATAATGAAAGGCTCTATAATATTCGCTGTAATGCATAGTAGGAAATCATTACCAGCTAAATGAGAGTTCTAACGCAAAATATGGAGAAAATCAGGTGTTACTGGATTTTCTATCTCAACATTAGAAAGTCTCATTCAGGAATCAATTCTCAGTGCCATCTGTATGAGACAGTCTTAATTTGGCATAACATTATTCTGACTGTTATACACCTGCTTGCTCTTGGAAAAATAGCGATTTTTCAACCTTAATAATCCTCATATCTTTTTAATTAATATAGATATTGAGATAAAAAATAAAACTCAGCTTTATGTCCAAAGAATTTCAGATACTTCAGAGAACAAGGCAGATAATTCAGAATTACTTTACTTTGGATTACAGTTCTTTAAAAAAAAAAGACAAATGTTTTTACAAAAAAATCTTCTAGAAAAGTCATTAAGGTGACACAGCAATGAAGGTAATTACATAAAAACACAGGAAGACCCAATGTCATCATGGTAATAAGATTCAAGCACCTATATTTCTGGATATGAGCTGGAGACAGTATCAATTAATCTTTCTTTTCTTTAATGAACCTTAATTTTCAGTCTCTCATGCTTATCACTTTTTAAAGAACACATGAAAAGCTGAATGAAAGAGGGAATTTAGACTGTTATGGTCATTTTTTAAAAAACTGATCAATCTGTAAGTCACTGAGAATTATAAAATGAAGAACTCCAATACAAGTCTGCCTTCAACTCAGCTATGACAGTCAAAACCCAAGAAAATTCATAGTGAATGGTTTGTAAAGGGGGCAAAAATGAACTACCTTCTGCCCAAAATTCTAACCAGTTTCCTACATACCAATTATCATGTTCTAACAATTGATTGTTATACCTTTAATCATCATAAATATTTACAACAAGGCCAATGTCCTCAGGCTTTCGATTCAGGCTTTAAATTGTCCTTTAAGTAATTAACTGCTAAAATTACCCATTTGTCTAAAACTGATATAATACAGACCATTAGTTAATAGTGAATATTTATTTCAGAAGGCCATACTGAGAACAGACACATTTTGTAGGCAATTAAAGTAGCAAAGTGATTACAGCAATTTAGTTAACATTGACAATTTTTCTTATGAGTTTATTCCAGTGCTTACAAGGAATATACAGCACGAAAGATAAAACTTTAACAGATGTTTTGCTGGGATTTAATTCAAAATTACCATAGACTGGCCTATGCTTTACTATGAAATCATGAGTTATGTACTCTTTCAATTGTTCTTTTCTTCCCCCTCATTCTTCAGTGATGCATCACCTTTGTAACACTTGCAAGTCTACCTGATTCACAGTAAAGAACAATCGCCTCAATTCTCAGATGCGTGGCAACCCACCTTTTCACAATAAACAAGTATATATGAAACCTAAACAGATATGTACATTTTTATAATCCAAGATGAATGTTTAAAATATTTCCATATACTGTCATGCTGCATAGTGATGAAACCAAAAGTCAAAACTGTCAAATTTAGAAGCAAAAGGACTTGATTGCTATGTTTTCCTTCTGTTCACCATAATAAATATTCAGTATTTATTACATTCCTATCCTTTAATGATCTATGAACTATTTAACCAAATGCAGAGCTTCAGAGTTACTACAAGAACATGCTCTTTTAAAGATAATTGCTTATCTCACCTGGTTTTCACATCTTACATTTATAGAGAACCATTACAAGGTCTTATTTTAGCTCAACTGTTGTTTTTTTTTTTTAATCAGCATCTAGCACAGCATTATGAACAGTTAACTTAGTAAATATTATTCTTATGTTCTTCATTTTGCATTCATTGATTTAAGTGACAAGAAGTATCACCACATGAAAAATAATGTTAATCCATCACACAGAAATACCCATGAGACATCTGTCACTGTGTCATAGTCAGACTTCTTTGAGAATAATTTCACCTGCAGTGCAGATCCTAAATGTAACCCTGGAGGAGTGCACTGTCTCTAAGCAGACAAAACTGTGAAGAAAAGCCAGTGCATGATTAGCTGAGTGGCCTCCCATGGAAACCAACATGGTAATGAGGGCTGTTTACTTTCATGCACTACAATTCAGATGCCAAAACACAGGCATTAACAAGATGCATTCTATTTTTTAACTTCCCATACCCTCAGAGAAGGTATAACTATTATCTTCAACATGAAAATGATGAAAAACCTATGTGAATGAGTACATATAAAGTCAGGTAAACAGGCTAATTACTGTAATTTAATATATGAATCATGCAATGTAAGGAAAAGAACATTGGACAAAGAATCAAAATGCTCTTTGACAAGTTCTTAATCTCAATGATTCTGGTCTTTATATAAAATGTGGCAGCTGAAATGGATGACTGCTTTAGGATGCTAATCCTGGAATGAGCCTGGCTATAGCAAAATCACTTAAAGAAGTGTTTTTCTAACTACATCAACATGTAATATTGATTACATATTACATATTGATCGCAATATTGTACTTATTATAATCATGTAAATGTTATTTACAGCTGAGCCATTAAGTTTTATATGACTACTTTCTTCCCCTGCACAATATTTATAATATTACATATTGATCGCAATATTGTACTGTATTATAATCATGTAAATGTTATTTACAGCTGAGCCATTAAGTTTTATATGACTACTTTCTTCCCCTGCACAATAATTGTTTTTCTGGTGTTAGTAACTATCTAGTTCTTTTGTTGGTTGGTTTGCTTGCCTTTGTTGAATTTTCTTTGTGGTTATCACTAATTCAACACCAAATTCTTCTTCCATCTTATAAATCTGCTCAAACACATTTGGTATTCTATCTAACCCTTTCATCTTCTTAGAAATCTCTCCTGGAGACTTCTGACCTGCACCAATCAGACTGACTGGTTACCCTTTCAGCTCGATGCACAGTTGTTACCCTGGGATTCTTTTCATCATTGTCTTGAGGATATCCATCTCTCTTTTGTGGTAGCCTCTACTACCTGGTTTCCTTTCCTTTTCTGCTTTGGTTTATTCCCTGAGTTATAGTGCAGTACATCTTCAAGTAGCTTCCTGAGAAAGGATGCAAGGTATGCAAACTTTTCGACTCCTTGAACACCTGAAAATAATTATCCTACTCTCACACTTCATTGATAGTTTGTATAGAATTGTAGATTGGAAACAATTTTACATTGGAATTTTCAAGTTGTTGTCCCACTTCCATCTCCATTCCAGCGCTGCTGTTGAAGTTTAACATCACCGTAATTCTTGATCTTTAGTAGTAAACCTGTTCCCTTTCGGTAGGATCTTTCTTTGAAATCAGTGTTCTGAAAATTTGCCACAATAAATGTTATCATTCATCTATTATCATTAAATGTTCTGGGCATTTAATGGACCCTCTTAATCTTGAAGTTCACATCCTTCACATCTGGAAAAAGTATAGTTTAATGTTTATTGCTTTAATGACTCCCTCCTATTTTCTCCAGTCATTCAGATGGTTGATCCCCTGGACTGGACTCCAAATTTTCTGATACCTTCTTTCTCATGTTTCAGATTTGTATTTTATGCTCTATTTTCTGGTCAACTTCTCCAACTTTTTCTTCCATCCATTTTTACTGTTGTTTTTAATTTCTGTCATCATATTTTGAATTTCCAAAGCTACTTCATGTCCACTAATTTCTCCTTTTTAAAAATAACATAGCCCTGTGTTTTATAGATGTAGTATTTTCTTTTACCTCTTGGAGAATATTATTGATAATTTTTTTGAAGTTTTCTTTCTTTCTTTCTCTGTGTAATCAATGCAAGCAACTTTGCTTCCTCTGAGTTACTTATTTGTCAATTGGGGTCTTCATTGTAGAATCACCTAGATTCTTTAGGTCTGTTCTCTTGGACTGATCAGATTCTCCAGAAAGATGCTTACAACTTTCTACCTTGAGGCGTGGGTCTGATACCTGTTTTCTGAAGCACCACAGTCCAGGCCCTGTCTCTCATATATATATATATTAAAGTTTTACAGATGACTCTGCTGTGGAGCCTAGTTTGAAGACCTCTTTGATGATGACCAAAGTTTCTTGCACCCTTAAACATTCCAAGCACTGAGACAATCCAGTACATTTTGGCAAAACCTCAAAAAGCCAAGATGTCAATAGCTATGGGGAAATGGAAACTTATATACCAACACCTATCACTGCCTTTCAGTTATACAGAAAGGTATAAAAAGAGGTAAATCACATCATGCACTTTTGGAGGCAAAAATGTAGTAGAGTATCAATCTGTAACCATGTGAAACAATTTGTGAGTGAGAGTAGTTCCTGCTCCATATGACTAATATCTAGACTCAGTGTTGGCATCATATCTAATTTCTGTGACATTATTTATGCTAACTGCACATCTCATTCACCAGTGAATTTCCACCACACCTTAGGAGGTACGAGCTCCTGCAGTAATAAACCTTGTTTAATGCCCCAGTACAACCTGAACTTGAAACAGGTAGCAAAAACTAAGTATTTTAAGTACGAGGAATGATCGTAGGGTGAAAGAAAAGCTTGCAAAACTTGGGTAACAGCTGTTGAAACACAATTTCAAGGAGTGCAGCCTAGTAACTGAAAACCAGTAACCTAGAAGCTCAATCTTTCCATGACCATTAAGAGATTAAGGAAAAAAAAAATGTAACGGATGAAGCAGAATTTACAAAGGCTACAAAAATCACCAGTGATACTGGCAATGCTTTGTGGAATGAGCTCTCTTTCTTTATTTCACCAACAAACTTGCCCATAACTAATGACACACAGTGTTGGTGAAAAGACAAAACAAGGATAATGGAAATCCAGTGATGCCATGGTTTTTTGAAAAGGCTCAGGCCAGCTCTTTAATCTTAATCCTGTCACTGAATTTGAAGTCTGGAAATCAAATTTAGCTCAGAGTAGCCTCTGATTTCCACTGAGGCTGGTAGGCCCTGGGCTTCCACTAGCTGGACTCTCTACAGATTCCCCAGGCTAAAGTGGGAAAAGGGGGTGGGGAGGGGGGAAGGAATTCGGAGATTGGGGTTGACACATATACACTATTGATACTATGTATAAAATGGACAACTAATGAGAACATACTGTATAGCACAGGGAACTCTACTTAATGCACTGTGGTGACCTAAATGGGAAGGAAATCCAAAAAAAAAGGGGATATATATATATATGTATAGCTGACGTATTTTGCTGTACAATAGAAACACAACATTGTAAAGCAACTATACTCCAATAAAAATTAATTTAAAAAATAAATAAAAATAAAGTGAGAAACAGGAGTAAGGATGTACTGTACTGTTGATTGTGAACCCAATCAACCCTAAGAAGAGAACATTAAATGTATAAATGAGACAATTTGAGATGTTTTAATGTTAAAAAAAGAATTATGTATTAATTATAATACTAATGTTTAAAGTTAAATTTGAACATGAACAAGATTAAAAAACAAATCTCTTCATCTGTTAAAATTTCTTGCCCAATCTAACCACTAAAAAAACTACCTATGTCAATGGATACAGATTTTTAAGAAAAGTGAATAGTCAAACAATTTAAAAGAAATCTAAACGAAACAAAAAATCACAACAACAAAAAAGGAGATATATGAAAAAATCAACAAATACTGTAAGTACCATATTGACTCTATTACTTATTTTAAAAACAATGTTTTGTCAGATTTCCTACAAGTTCCTACATTTTAAAACTGTACAACATAGATGACCACCATAAAAACCCTCATTATTAATTTCATATTAAAAAGCACCTATAATTCATTAAGGAAAAGAACCAATCCAATAGAAAAATGAACATATAAGAACAGGTAACTTGTAATAGCGGAATTACAAGTGGTCAAGAGACATGAAAAGATGCTCAATGTCACTAGCAGTCAAGAAAATGTCAACATAAAAAATATTTCATTTTTTACTCATCAGAATGGCAAAAATCTAAATGACTGGTTAGTCAATCCTAGGGAATGTAGAGAAAAACAGTCCTTCTGTAATTTACAACCTTGTGGGCAAAGGTTCCAGTTAAATTCATTAAAACTGACATCACATCTCTAATTAATAAAGAAAACCCATTAACTAGATATTCAAAAGAAATGAGTATAAAGGTTTTATACTAATATCTACTCTAGAATCATTTTTAATAGGAACATTTTGGAAACAACCTCAAGATCTATGAATAAAGAACAGTTGCAAATTACGGTTTATTCATACTATGGAATAATATGCAGTTATTAGAAAGACTGAACTACATAGTCATGTATTGATTTTAAAGGATATCTATGACATATTCTAAGAGGAAAAAAAACTTATACAATATATATATATTATTTTTATAAAGCAAAAAGAAATAAACACATGTAATACCATATATACAAATATATCTCTCCTAGCAAAGGGAAAAGTACAGAAGAAAAAATATGCCACATTGCAAGAAAGGTGCAGATAATGAATGGGACGAAATGGAGACAAATAATTTTACTTCAAATACATTTATAAGTTTAGCCTTCAGATAAACTTTGGTATCTTAAGCTTGAAATTTTTGGACAATTTCCCAAGATGGTTGCTAGGTCAAATCTTAGAAAAACTTAGTTCTTTTTATACACAGTAATCCAATTTCTGGTAAAAGAAATGAAAAAAAAGCAGTAGGAAAAACCATTTTTATCTGTTTGTACAAACAAGTGAAATATATGCACCATGAATTCACCATAACACTGTTTTGGATCATAATAATACTTTATCTTGAAACCAACTGGTACTGCAATATGGAGCTCCAAGCTAGAGCTACTGGAGATTCCCCTCTTCTGAAAACAGTGTTATGACAGGATTCCAGTGGATTTTACTCATTACTGGCAAACGTTTCTCCATGAAGAAAAAAAACAGGATAAGGTCTAAATAATAATACCACAGTGAAAATATTTAATGTCAAAGCATGGCTTCCAATGTCAAAGCATAGCAATGACTACGGTTCACTTCAATATTACTTCTCTTTACACAATTTTTTTAAGTTATAGTAGAGAGATTAGATTTTTGCTCAAAACATGCACATGAAGAATGCTAACCCTTGACTTAAAAAGATCTTTTCCTACCTTCACATTATCTGGATGCAGCCCCCCAGGGTGCTTGTCCATGTACTGACATAAATCAGTATGCTAGAAGAAAAAGGGGAAAATGTATTAACATCCCTCTGGCTATAACACAGTGAATCAATATTTTTTTACTTCAAAGTCATCATTACATTCTGAACAAAGCAAATATAAGACAAGTGGGTGGATTTTTTAGTGTATGCAGTTGCATGCCCCTCCGCCCCCTGTTTTAACCACAATCAAATCATTATCTTTACCTCTAGGCTCTGTCTTACATTAAACATATCTGTATGTGTATTAGAAGGAATTCACATCCACAATTTTTTACTTTGTTAAATGCCTAATTTTCTCCTCATTGAACATACATCTCTTAACTGAAAAAAAAAAAACCCTACCTAAAAATATATGTCTTAACTTAAAAAAACTAAAGCACATACACACACACAATTAACCAATCCAATTACAATTTGAATTATCTTGTATTTTCCAAGTGGAAATGCAGGTTATGATTATTTATGTTATATGAGATGAAAATACTACAAACAGATCATTACAGTAAAATTAATCATTGGATTTGAGTGTTTCATAACTATATTTATTAAAAATAATTTTCAGATTCTCAGAACTCTTGAATATATTTGAGAAAATATTTACTTTATAAAACTTTATAAAGATTTACTTTATAAATCAATACAAATACTTTCAAAATTATAAATTAAGACAAATACATCCAGATATAACTTAAAAGGAATATCCCTAGATAGCAACTTATGCAGTTATTCCTTCAAATATCCCAAGCTCAATTTGCACACAATTATATATTTTCTTTTTAATGCTTTCTCTGTTTATATTATGAGTTACATAAAACTTGGAAAAAAACATGTAGAGTTGCTATATAAATTTTTCTAATCTTATTGGAGGATACTGTAAGATTTGTGACATTAAAACACTTAATCATTCTGTAAAAGCCAGTGATCATGATTATTCGTGCCCCATTATCAGGCTTCAATTATTCAGGAATCATAAGTTTTTGATACTTTCAAGAACCTGTACCATGGCTATAGCCACGATGACAACAGTTCAGATTCCTTTATGAGTTTTTATTGCATGCCAGGTGGTAACTCCCAAGGATACAGAGCAGAATTTAGCATTCATTCATTATTCATCATGTATTTCTTGAGCACTTATTATCTTCCAGGCACTACACTAATCACTAAGGGCATAGAATTCAATGAAATAGATGCTGGTGGAAAAAACCAGGCATGTCAGTAATTACAGTGGAGTATGTTGTATATTAAGAACAGTACTGGGTAATGTTTGAGGACATAGCAGGGGGGAACTTATTGTGGTCTAAAGATTTCAGAAAGGCCTCCAGAAAGCATTACTTCTAAGTAAGACCTGAACAGAGAATGAAAAGGGTCAGCCAATGGAAGAACAAAGGGAAAGAAGATGGGACAGAAGAAATGCTCTTAGATATATTTTGAGACAATATTGCCTTTATCTTGCACCACACCCAAGGTGTTTAACTTCCAAATGAAAGTCAAGTTCCATGAGGACAGAAACTACATTTGATTTGGAAATTATTGTCTCTCTGGTCCAGTCAGTGACAGAGAAGAACAACTAAATAAATACAAGTGGAAACAGCTTTACATATAGTATAGCTCATTAAAAATGAGCCTAAAATATAATTATAATGGGTTCCATGGAGTTTTTCCTGACTATATAAAAGTTTTATTTCATGCATTTAATTAATTGAGGACTGATTTCTGGATCCCAAACTGCCACTTTATAACTCCATATAATTAACCTCTCTGTCCTTTCAACTAAGGCTAACACCTTCCCTAGAGATTTCTGAAGAACATATAAAATAGTACATGAAGCACTGACATATATACACTACCAAATATAAAATGGATGGCTAGTGGGAAGCTCCTGCATAGCACAGGGAGATCAGATCGATGCTTTGTGATGACCTAGAGGGCTGGGATAGGGAGAGTGGGAGGGAGGCTCAAGAGGGAGGGGATATGGGGATATATGTATACATATAGCTGATTCACTTTGTTTGTTGTACAGCAGAAACTAACACAACATTGTAAAGCAACTATACTCCATAGATATTAAATAAATAAATAAAAATAAATAAAATAGTACATGAGAAAGCAGTTTTTAATCAATAGCATGATACACAAAAATAAGGTAGTATTTAAGATACTGCCCATTATACAGTAAGACTCATGAGGGGAAGAACTGTAATTTGCTCATTGCTTCACACACAACAAATAAAGTGGTAAATAGAAAGTACACCCAATCATAACAATAATCATATAGCCACATGTTAAAATTCCTATTAAAAATATAAATTTTCAGTTTATAAAACAAAATCAAACTCACACAAGCTAAATATACACAACAAAAAATAACAGAAAACCTGAAAATAAAGAAATAATATATCATATTATATATTACACATTTACATTATTTACGCTTTAGGATATTTATACTGGTAAATATCAATAAAAAAGCAAAAAATCAGCATATCAATATAAATATTAGACATATTAGAATTCAAAGGGCAAGAATCTGGAGAATCTCAAATGGAGGAAGAGACAAGAGGTAGTACAAGGTCTTATTTTTATACCCTAGCAAACTTCTGTTCTACCTGCATTAAAAACCGTTTTTTTCCCCTCTCTTTTGTAATACACAGTACTATGCCTGGAACTGCATTAGATGTGCCTAAATTACAAATTTCATCACATCTCTTCTTTCTTTTTAACTTCTCTCCTTAGTTCAACTCATTGGCTTATGTGACCTTTATGATTTGCACTGGTCCCGAAATACAGAACTAAACTTAACAATAATGCTGGGAGGTACTTCTCTGTCATTCCATTTTTTAAAGTCATCCTACACATACAAGTTCTGAACAGAAGGCCCCTATGGCACATGACCAACAGATCACTATCCACCGATGAGACACAGATAATCTCAGGTCCATCTGACTTGATCTCTGACTATTTCTTGTTCTAACACTAAAAGGAGTATCTTTAGACTAGGTGCCTGGTGACTACAGATCAAACCCAGTAACTCTTCCCCCTCCAATCTCTATCTTGGCTCTTGGCTAACATCGCTTCTTGCCCTCACTACATTATGCCTCACTTCATCTTCCTACACCCTCTTATTCACTCTATCACTGCTGCTGTTCTTCAGGGGAAGGCCTTCAGAAGCACTTGTGTCTGACAGGTTTATACCTGAATCCCTAAGAATACTTCATCAGTCTTCCGTGGAGTGTGTGGTTTTAAACGAAGCTATCAAGTGTGGCTAGATTTGCAGACCAAGAAGAGGAGTGACAGTAAAAAGGAGCTGTTAAGGTTCAGTCCCCACACTTGCATACATTTCTTTCAAAATCAAGTTCCTCCTTCCTCACTGTTGATTACCCATCAAGTAGCATTTATTTGAGAATTTACATAGGTACAGGAGTGTTTCAAGGGGAAGGAATCTGAAGAACGTATCTGAAACCATAACACCCTAAACATAAACATTCTCTGTAAAGGAGCCACATTTACAGTTTAGGTTTCTCCATGTTGGTTTCATTACTCTGTGGCTGGATCAATTTAGAAGGCAGGAGACAGATCTCTCTTCGTAAAAAGGCAGGATACAGAAAGACCACAAAATATCGAAAAGACTTCTTACTCATAAGCACTTTCACACAGTAGAATCTGTTAATTTCAATCATATGTAGACCTGAGAACTGCATGACTAACAGTACACAGCCATGAGTCTTAAAGAGAAAGACATAAAAGGAAATTACAAAGATAAATTATAGATATGATGACAATTTCAAAACAGGCCTGAGTGGAGAACAGCCCTTCAAAAGAGTACCAGGAAAGAAAGTCCAGCCAAAGAAAAAGATGAGAAACTAGCTGGACCATGACATTCACCTTTTCATATTTTCCACTCTCCATTCCTTACTCTTTTTGAAACTGACTTTGGGTGAGGGAAAAGCAGCAATATACTGCCACTGAAAGCCACTGATAAAAAGGCTCTCTGAAGACCACAGAGTCAGAAAAGCTCTTGGACATGAAAGTTTACCCAAATTCCTGGGCAGAAACAAGTATAAGTCAATTATTAAGTAGGCTTCATCATTTAGTGTGTGCTTATGTTTCTTTTTAATCAATGTATCATCCATGAAGTGAGGTTTTCCAATTTTTGGCCCTTCAAATGATCAGACCTCTTACTCAAGAGATATCAAGTTCCTCAGATAAATTATGCTTTTGTATTAGCACTGGTCTTCAGACTGGACTTTTCTCATTAAGCAGGAATCTAAATAGAGCCCCTTCCCTAAAACATGCATTTTTTCCAGTCTCTTATGTTAAGCATGGTGTCTACAATATTTGTCAGCTAATTTTGATGTTTTTCAGAAGCACTGACAAAATATGACATTGAAAATAGCACAGCCCTATTTTCCAGCATCTAGGTTAAAAATAAGGATGTCTTTCCATGGGGATAACCATCAGAAATCCTCATTTTGAAGTTATGTTACACACAGCCTCCACATTCTTTACTTCTTTTCATTTAGTTTTCCATTTTGACAACAAGAGTCAGTATATTCAGGCTTAGTGTAATTTTTAAAACATTAAAAACAAAACTGCTTCGCAAGAATAAGAATATGGAAAGATTCCAGAAGATAATAATACTAATTCTGAATTTCTTTCTTCTTAAGGAATAGGCTTATTTTATGAATAAATACCAAGACTCAGCTATATTTTTATTTTGAAATTAATGAAAAGACTTATAAAACAAAAAACATTAAGTGAAAACACGTGATTTAAAAAAAAAAAGATGGGATATGTTAAGAACTAGTTGATAACATGTACAACTTGAAAGCATAAAAATATAGAGCCCTCCTTTTCCGGACTGATTTTGATTGTTTAAGGAGCTCCCTGGTCCTCATCTCAGTTTGATTACACTCCTATCTCTTCCTTATAATGAGTAAGTGACCCATTATAAAAAACCTTTAAATAGTACTCTGACTGGTAAGAGAGCTGAAAATCAAGAAATCTGCAAATATCTAAAGGACAAGAGCAATTATTTCCACTCTTCAGTGGTACCACACGGGGTCCCAAAATTAATGGCAACGATGGCAACTTTCGTGTCTCCAAGGCAGCAAGTGTGGCAGACGCTTACTTGTGATGCTTAATCTACTACTGGCTAATGTCACCTTTATTACCATTGTCCCATGTCTGGGACACACCACATGCACTCTAACTAAAACCACACTTTAAGAACAGTTGCGCATTTTGGTAGAACTCACTATCGTTTTAGTTTTTAATCTGTTTCACCTGTAGCTCATTAAAGTTGTGTGATTCACTGGGGAATAGCTGCTGCTAGAGGCAACTGAAGAAAACTTAGAGAAGTTGAGCGCTCCTTTCTTCTACAGCAGTCAATGCCATTTCCTCTGGCTATAATCTCTGTTTTAATCAGCCTGCATTGCTGTGAGAATTAATACATCAAATTACTGAGCAGCTAGTTTCAAACTGCTCTTATACGAAGTCCACAGGCTTAAACCGACTTTGCATTTTTTTCCATTAAGCTTTATAGTACTCATTTATTTATTCCCAAATCATAATTAATAAAATTTTAATGTTGTGAGTTCCAATACATAAGCACTGTTCATTAGTGAGAAAAAATGAAAAGAAACACTAATCAACTTCCCCTTTAAAACAAAACCATAGCCGTTCAAGATGCTTTATAGAGAAGGTTTGTACCCGCTATATACCACAGGGACCCACTTTTAAAACAGTGGTTAAAAAATAATTTATTTTAAAGTTTGTAAGTATTCTATTAAATGTTATTTAAGCTTTTTGCAAATGCATTGAAATCCCTTTTCTTTAATGACAAAAACAAGACATTCATGAACAAATACAAAAGTACTATCTCTTCCCTCAGAAATAAAAATTCTAATTATGATTACCGTGCCTTAAGTCGCATCATAGGACGTGGTATGACAATAGAGAAAATACGGTCTTCCAATCTGTTCCATACACCCAAAATTATGTTCTTAAATGGAATATTCTCAAATATTCTACTGTTCTTGTAAAGACTTATTTTATATATTCCAAAGCCTGTTTCTAGGTTATTTTATTTTCACCTGTTTTTACGCCACTTAGGAAATGTTTGAAATTCTGCCAGTAAACCACACACATATTTCCTGGGGAGGGCAAGGGTAGTTAACATACACAACAGTTAATACTATATAAAAATCCTCTCATAGTAATCACACTGCCTTGGCTTATTCCTAATTAAATTAGTCATTTTTTATCATATAATGTATTTTTCTCCTTTTGGGACAAAACAAACCTAAATGTGACTTAGTGATCCCATCATTCTAACTAATTGGTTTCAGCTGTCATTTCTGAATCTAAAATGCATGGGCAGCCTGGGGATGGTGACTGGAACAGGAAGCACTTCCAACCACATTCCCATTGTGTAAAACCAGCAACCTGAAAGATCTTTTCCATTAAAACAAAAAACTTACTATTTGGCTTCTGGCAATGACACTACGGGTAGAGAGATTGTATAGGTCTACCCAGGCGGTAAGACTGTCGTGAGTCATTTTTCTCACATAAAGAGAATGCAGACATTTATTTTCCAGTAGTTCAAGTGTCTGAAGTAGTTTCAATATTGTAGGGGGTAATTCATAAACCAAACACATATCTATATCCATATATCTATGTCCATATCACTTCATAATACTTATAGAGGGGTATAAATGATAGTCCTTTTTTAAATTAAATAAATTGAAAGTATAGATTTGGGAAGTTTCAAAAATGGTGGAAATCTTCTAGAAGAAGAACACTGTGGTTCTACAGAACCAAATGCTATTACTGCATTAGAAGACTGTGTAAATGTGCTCTCTTGAAACAGTGAAGGAAAGAGTACTCAGCATGGTTTATATGCCCTCTGGCACACCATTCACAAGCCTAAAACATATAATAAATTTTAACAGAGTCAAATAGACACTTTAAAAAGATTTTCATGCTATTCTGAAGCCACGTTTAAAAGGAAAAAGAAAAGGCCAATGGGTATAAAGAATGGAAAGCTCTGATCATCCAACATCCTCAAGAATTTGAAAAAGAAAAGGTTAACAAAGTGGGCCACAAAAAATTTTTTGGAGTCAAAGTATGAGATGGAAAAAAAAAAAAAGGAACTGGAATAGTTCTCAGGAATATATTAACTCTGAAAACCCTTCTGGAGCTGCCCTGCTGGAAATATGAGAGATCCTGAAATTATAAGGTAAAAGTAACATGAGTGAAAAGATTAGAAACAGAGGAAAAGAGGAGAGAGGGAGGAGAAACAGAGGGAGAGAAGACAGAGGAATCAAAGGTGGCTATCCTGGAATAACTTTTTCTGGCTACAAAGTAGAAAAGATGAGCCTTTTTTATAATCTGGGGTCTAAGGGTTAAGAATAACACCCACATAGGGACTGATCATACCAGATGTGTGTTTCAGAAAACTTTATGAAATATACTGTATAATGAGCTTCAGGTACATGGTTTTTTTTAAAATTTTTATTGCAGTATAGTTGATTTACAATGTTACATGTTATTCTTCACTTTAAAAATAGTAATTCTGGAACACGTAATCACAAGGAAAACATTAAACAATTATAACTTGTTAACGTTGTCACCCTTTTTTTTGGCATACCAACTGATATTCAAAATATATTTTCAAACTCATAGTGGGTAAAGTATTGCAAATGTATAAAGATGGATAAACAGTATTCACTATTCAAGAGCTTACTGATGACCATGGGGGAAATAAGAACGATAACTCAATAATAGTCTCTCTCTTATCTTAAATGAAACATTTATAGCTTTGTTCCTATCATTTGACCAAGTAGTGACAACTTCAGGTGTTTTTTTTCCCCAAGGAAATACAGAAGGATGTATTAGAAGGAATGTTATTAAGATTCTGCAATGCAAAATACCTTAGAGTTATTAAACATGGTTATGAATATCTGATTATTTATGGAACAAGAGCTGTGTGCTACAGACTCCAAAATGGGACAAATCAAAATCTCTTGAGCGGGCGAAATAGTTTGAAAGATAAGTTTATACTACAAATGTAAAGCTCATTTATAGCTTCAATTAAATCCCTGGCTGGTGGGAATACAAATAATTTAGAATGATAAAGCTTTCGGGGAAAGTCCTGACAAACAATGAAGTATACGAAATGTATGTTTGTTATATATGATGAAAGAGACAACTTATACTGCTATTCCTGTGGCACACCTGAAGCATAAGCACATTATAAGGTAATGTACTTACATTTAGGTAAGATCTATTTTTTTCATTAAGTTAAATTATTTCAATATAGTACATAAAGGGGCAAAGATAGTTTAGGTTTCCTCAAACTCTGTGAGTAAAAGGATCACACCAACATTATTTTTTTTAATGCAAGTTTTTACCTACAGGGTCTAATGCTCTGAAGCATGAGCAGTTGAAGAGTAGTGAAACATATTGTTAAGGATCCACAAAAAATTGTAAAAGTTTTGTCTGAAGTAGCTCTTTTAATAGCAAAGAATAAAAAGACCTCAGATCACAGAGGGGGTTAAAAAAAAAAACCCATGAATTCTTGTATTCTGAGTACCGCCAAAAGTTAAAATGAAGTAGAGATTCCAAAGTATCTTTTTTCTTAGCATCTACAGTCAAAAGTCAAATTGCTGGCTTACCTGACCTAAAAAAAATTTACCAAAGAATAAATCATCACTCTGTTTCTTTTCTTTCACTACTTGCTTTTGCTCAATCCATGTACAAAGGAAATGTGCTTAATTCCTTGCCATGCAAGAGTATGAAATTAGGGCTTCCCTGGTGGCGCAGTGGTTGAGGGTCCGCCTGCCAATGCAGGGGACACGGGTTTGTGCCCCAGTCCGGGAAGATCCCACATGCCACGGAGCGGCTGGGCCCGTGAGCCATGGCCGCTGAGCCTGCGCGTCTGGAGCCTGTGCTCCGCAACGGGAGAGGCCACAACAGTGAGAAGCCCGCGTACCGCTTAAAAAAAAAAAAAAAAAGAGTATGAAATTAAAGATACCCTGGAAAAAGAACTGCTTTATTTTTCTTTCTCCATCATTAGACACTTGCAAACTTGCCAAGATAATAACTTTCCCAGGAGCTTGACATATTTGCCAGATATAGTTGATATTCTGAATATGAATTCTGAAACTTCAAGAAGTGAAGACCGACATTATTGCTCCTCATGATGTTTTAAACTTTTATACCAAAATCTGTTATATATTCAGTGAATCAGAGCTAAAAATATCTTTTCATTTTCCTGACTGTACAATTTGCCATAAAAAGGTTACCGAAAAATATTTCAAGAGAAAGAATAAAGTCTCACTGAGTTTGTCTGGGATGAATTCAGGAAGTGCTTTCCTGATGCTGTGGTTGAAAATACCATTTGAAAGTCAGTCTTAGCAAAATTTAATAGAAGTTATTGGAGCTTAAATTTTAAATCAGTCACTAAAAAATTGTTAGAAAATCATAGTGGAGAATTTTGGCCAAAACATTTCAATATTTACTTCAAAATAAATTAGTAGCCTAGCACGTAATTATTATAATCAACATATAAAGTTGGTTGTAATAATTTGTATCAAGAAAAACATAGCAAACACCATTCTTGACATAGAAGGTGACCACATTTGTACTTGACCCTTGATGCTACGTATGATACAAAAGCTTGTCGTAAGCAAGCTGATTTAGTGCCCTTATTGATAAAACATGTAGTTCTTAAATGTTAAAAAACCAGAATCAAGTGTTTAATATTTTAAAATAATCATTATTTAAAGTTTTATTAAGAATTTTAAATTTATCCAAAATTTAAAATGATATCAAAGAAAAGCACGGGATTTTTATACTAATGCAAAGGGTGCATGAATTTTAAAATGTGGATAAACTTTGGTACATAACTACATTTATTGATTTGGAACAATGGTAGCATTAACTTCTGTAAGTTTTTAAAAAGGTTAAAAAACAGCATCTGTACTACATAAGTATAGTGTACACACAAATATACACATATACATGCATACAACATGCATGTGAGTATGAATCATAAAAGGAGTCTTCAAAAGAAAAGCACATGGTAGCATTGGCTTTCTCTAGAGTAGTTGGATACTAAGTAATCTGGGATATGTCCGTCAAGACAGGCCAACTTATGTTGCTGTGATAACAAATAACTCTTGTTCACAATTTATTGGCCAAAGCAATCCACAAGGCCATGCCCTAGTTTAAAAGGGAAGGCAGGTATAATCTTCCTGCAAGGGTTGGGATCCAAATACCAGAAAACAGTAATACAGTCATCTACATTAAGCAAATTACACTCAATTTTTTTTTTACTCTACAATAGTAAGAATGATAAATACATATATATTTGCATTGAATTTTATTTTTAAGACTTTTTTTTGATGTGGACCATTTTTTAAGTTGTTATTGAATTTGTTACAATATTGCTTCTGTTTTATGCTTTTTTGTTTGTTTGTTTTTGGTTTTTTGGCCCTGAGGCATGTGGGACCTTAGCTCCCTGACCAGGGATCGAACCCACACCCCCTGCATTGGAAGGTGAAGTCTTAACCACCGGACTGCCAGGGAAGTCCCTTGCATTGAACTTTAAAAGAAACTTTTGTCAAGGATTTAATAACTTCAAAAAGGATGCTACAGTTTTATGAACTCAATTATTTCTCATCCAAAGTTAACTTTTCTAGAAATTCTTCCTATACCAGGTTATCTTTTCCCCCTCTGAACTCTGAAAATCTTTTGATTTTCTGGTATATGTCTGATATATTTGGATATGTAAATCAGAACCCCATATTTTAACAGTAACTTCCCTAAAAGATAACAAATCCCTATTAAATTAAAGGGTTAAATTGCATTTTAAAATTAATCTTGGGCTTCCCTGGTGGCGCAGTGGTTAAGAATCCACCTGCCAATGCAGGGGACACAGGTTAGGGCCCTGGTCCTGGAAAATCCCACATGCCTCAGAGCAACTAAGCCGGTGTGCCACAGCTACCGAGCCTGCGCTCTAGAGCCCGCGAGCCACAACTGCTGAAGCCCACACACCTAGCCCGTGCTCCACAACAAGAGAAGCCACCACAATGAGAAGCCTGCGCACTGCAACAAAGAATAGCCCCCGCTCACTGCAACTAAAGAAAACTCGTGCACAGCAACGAAGACCCAATGCAGCCAAAATTTAATTAATTAACTTTAAAAAAATAAAATTAAATTAATCTTTATGACACTATGCCATAGGTTGGGTTCTCCAGGTGGAGTTTGGGGCTACAGTATGCATATTATGTAAAAGGAATGAAATGTTTATTAGGTGAAAGGAATGAAAAGAAATCAGGACTGGACAAATGACGTGAAAATGTGATGCAGGCCAATAAAGCCTTGGCCAACCTAGCCCCAGATTTGCCCTGTGTTGGGCAGAAATGGCCAGGCCTTTATACTTCCGCCTCACATAGTCACCAGATACAGGATGCCTGTGGAAAGTCACGACCTCATTCAAGATGGGTCCCTGAAGCTGAGCCAGATCCCTATTTGCTGACGGAGATGCATTCTGGTGACCATATAGCTATGCTTGTTGTAGCTAGGCAGCAAGTTCTCCTTTAAAGAGGATATGGACCCCATATCTTTGTGTCTGTTATGCTCTGTAAGGGTGTTTTAATGAAAACCTTGAAAAATGACTCTACATTTATAGTACACACACACACACAATCATATCTGGTGCATCCACTTTATGGGAAAAAAATACCAATTTGGCAGAGATGTATAGAGTTTCTAGTGTAATTGTACTAAGAGACACACCAAATGAGAAATCAGCCCCTGCCCTCAGGAAACTAGCTGCCCATGCATCTTACACAGATGTCACAATGATAGAAAAATAATCAAGTTGTCCTGCTCACCCTTTGCAAGATACCACTCAGTTCACTGTATTTTTACTCAGGTAAAATCTGATTTAAAAAAAAAAACAAAAAGAACTTTAATCCTCTCTTTTCTTCTTCTAATAAATATTCCGTTACTAATCATCTCTCCCCACACCTCTTCTCCCCAGCATTGCTGACTTTCTGTCTTGTTGTTAGAATTAGATACCGTTCCTCAATACATATCCTAAAATCCTAGCTAAAATACTCAACATTTTGGCCTTCCCTGCTGCTTCTAACTTCCCTATCCAAGTAGAAAGGGCAGAGAAATATAAAGAGGAGAAAAGGGAACCAATTCAATCTTCCAAATGTTCCTGATGATGGCTGAAATGAGACTCAAAGCTTTAAAACAAAGATCACATATTCAAGAAAAAAGGAAAAACCCAGAAGAAGGAAAATTCCTACTTAGCAAATAGCTGCCATGACAAACTTGTTTTTCAGCTTCTCAATTATGAAATAAAAATGAGGCATGAGCATCTGTTGGGGATTTATAACTGGACTCCTATCTGCCAGGGAAAAAGGAGTAAATTACTCAGTTGAAATTGGAGGTTAACTTAGAACTATAAAGTTCATATTTCCAAAAGGAAGTTTCTAATCATACATAGCAATCAAAAACCTAATGAATCTGCAAAATAAGCAACCTATACATTCTTAATAATTATGTTTTAAAATCAGAATGCGTCACCATTTTTTATTCCGTATACATACACTTACATTGTAAAAAGCTTCTTATTGGCTTTAAAATGCTCTCAAATGTATGAGTGTGTGTTTATACAGCCTATCAACATCCCACAATCATCATAACAAACTATAAGAAAAAACAAACAAAATGACTAACTGACCAATTAACAATCATAAATATTTTCCATCAAGACAGGACATCCTAATAAAGGCATGGTCACACTTTAGACACTGCTTGTGTGCCTAAAACTGGATGATAATCTAATAACAGTTCATTCAAATATCTTCACTCCCACTAGCCTTGTCACATCTGATAAACTCTGATAATTGATAAATAGCAAAGATTTATATACTCCATAACCATTAAAGTGAAAAAATTATCTAGTTACACAGTGGTATACACAATGACAAGCTCAAGCATTTGTTCATGTTTAAAGTTATTAAGAATGGATACAATTCCAAGGTAAAGATGGCAAACTGGACATATGTACCCATCCTGTACTCTCTTGAATCCCCACTCACCAAAATTTTAGAAGCTCCAAAACAGATGGTAGCAAGTTTAGCATACAAAATGCAAACAAACAACAAATGATTATTAAACTGGCAGCAGGGAAAGCCTAGAAGCAGCCTTATTTATATGACAGAACAACCAAAAGGCTCAGGGCTGACACCAGGAAGTGGGAATGACCAGAAGGTCTATATACAGAGGTCTAAAATATGAAAGCGTGATTGGAAGTCTTTTCAGTAGATATTTAATCCTTATATCCCTTATCCCCCTCTGCTTACATAGGTAACTGCCTCTACCAAACCCAGAGAGGGCAAAACAGAGAACTGGGAAACCCAACCAGTTAGGAACAGGGATACCATCCTGAAACAGGAGGATTAAGTGGATTTCCATCTCCCACTCTGCTTCCAGAAGATTGTCAACTAGGACTCTATCTTCTAGGCAGGAGTTTAGGAGAATTTTTACCAGGAATCTTACAGCACTGCAGGAAAGATGGATAGTGATATATCAAGGGTTTCTCAACAAAATGGCTTCATCAGTTCCTACAGTGAAATTCATGGTGAACCAGCTACCCAGCACACTTGGAGCACCCAATCAGGTTGTTACTGCACCACTTTTAAGTTATGGCCAGACAACTAAGAATCACCAGTTATCACTCCACAGCCTCTAATATTAAAGACAGAGACCAAAACAAACTAGAAGAAAAAAAACTCAGTAGAAACAGAGAAAATACTGTTAAAAAAGCTTCAAAAAAAGATCATTAATATTTTCAGTGAGTTAAGAAAATATATTGCAATCTTGAAACAAGAAAAGGATATTATAAAATGGAATATTCTGGGAACAAAAAGGTCTCTTAGAAATGAATAATATTAAAAATTTTTTAATTTCAATAGAATAGGTGAAACACAAAGTTGAGAAAATGTCCCTTAATGATGAGCTAAAGGAAAAAATAATTAGAATATAAGAGAGAAAAGATAAGAAAATTAGAAGAGCAATCCAGGAGGTCCAACATTTACATAATAGAAGATCCAAAAAGAAAAGAAAAAGTGAAGGGAGGAACTCATAACAAAATAATTTAAGATACTTTCCTGGAACAGAAGGACATATGCACATTAAAAGAGCTTGACCTCATTAGTCACCAGTCACGAGGGAAATACAAAACAAAATGACAAGAAGAAACTATTATACACCCCCTATCACCAAAAAGGCATACAATAACAAGTACTGGAGAGGGTGTGGAAAAATCGGAAACCCCACACACTGCTGGCTACATTGTAAAACGGTGCATGCAATTTGCAACATAGTTTAAGACAATCCCTCAAAAATTTAAAGATAGTCATCAGATGACTCAGCACACCCATTCTTACGTATATACTCAAAAGAATTGAAAACAGGGACTCAAAACAAATGACTACACACAAATGTTCATAGCAGCACTATTCACAGGAGCCAAAAGATGAAAACAACTCAAATGTACATCAGCTGATGAATGGATAAACAAATGTGATATTATCTTGTTAACCAAGATTTCAGAAATCGAAATCTAATTGAAATAGAGAGGCTTTACTTGGGGTGTGTCAGACTACATGTAGGAGACACAAATTCAAGAAACACTTGAATTGTGTTCTGTAGCACTACAAAATGGAGGAAGCTTATAAAGGCAGAAATTGCAAGGCCACAGTTAGCTACCTAAATTGTTTGTCAAGAATTATAATTGGAACAGGCAAGAAGTAAGGGTGCTTGTTAAGCAGGGACTGGTTGGGGTCTGAAGTGGTTGCATAGTTACAAGGGGTGGGGACCTTGAGACTATATAAAGTTGCAGCTGAGGGATGTTGTTCTAAACACAGCTGGTGGTATCATAGGGTTTGATATAGTTCAGAGCAAATTCAAATGCTCAGTGGGGCAGAGATGTGTCTGAAACCAGAACCTCAATGACTGCCTGACACCCTTTTTGTATGCCTGATCTATGATTATGCCATTATAATTTCAATTTGTCATCAATCCATATACCATGGACAATTATTCAGCCACAAAGAAGAATGAAGTACTGATACAGGCTACAACATGAATGAACTTTAAAAGCATTATACTAAGTGAAAGAAACCTGCACAAAAAGTCACATATTAATGATTCCATTTAGATAAAATGTCCAGGCAAATCTACAGAGATATAAAGTATATTAGTGATTGCCAGCAGTTAGAAGGGTAAAGAATTCAGGGTGACTGCTAATGGATATGGGACTTCTGTTTAGGGTGATGAAATTTTCTAAAATTAGGTAGCAGTGATGGTTCCCAAACTCTGAGAATATACTAAAAACCACCGAATTATACACTTTAAAAGAGTGAATTTTGTTATGTGAACTGTTGTATTAAAAAAAAGAGAATGGAAAGACATGAGTTTCCAGATTGAAACGGTGCACTGAATGAAAACAAAGCTACATCTTGGTCAACTCTTTGCTTCATCGTGAAATTTCAAAACACTGGAAATAAAGAGAAGAATTTTAACAGAAACAGTGGAAACTAGACAACAATGGAGCAATTTCAGTGAAATTCTAATGAAATTATTTCCAACCAAGAAACCTATATCTAGCCAAAATGTCAATCAAACGTAAGTGCAGAATAAAGATATTTTCAGCAATGCAATGTCTCAAATAAAAAAATGTCCCACACACTCTTTCCTAGAAAGCTATTAGAAATTGTGTTCACCCCAAAACAAAACAACATGAGATGGAGGAAAAAAGAGCTCCAGCCCAGTAGCGAGGGGAGGGGCACTGCAGGAAACCAGTGACAGGAGATGCACCAGGCAGAGGCTTGGGGAGGTCTTGAATTAATGGTAGAAACGAAAACTGGGCAATTATTAATTTCAGGGAAAACAAAAAAGCAATCACAGTATACTACATGCCTCAGCTATAAACAAGATTTATATTGACATAATAATGTGAATTTTGAATTTCTGATCTAATCAAAATTATAATATACCTATATCGAGAGGATGGAAGGTTGGGAGGGTGGCAGGATAGGATGCTCACTTGTTTCAAAGCAGAAAATTTTTTTAAAAGACCACTAAATTCCCATTTTTCACTGTAGGAATCAATGGATGATGCCAAAAGGTGAATAATCAAGAAGTGGCAATAAAAGAAAGTCTTATTAAATATTCAGAGGAAAATCCGAAAGAATCAGTTAAAAGAGTTGAAAGTAAAAACTATTTTTCATAACAAACCACAGAATTAACTGGCTCTTTATATGCGTGTGATGTACAACTTGCATAAAAACAACAATCACAGCAACAAAATCAATGATTTAACCCTGGTGTGGGTTTAACTGCCCTTTACCAATGCATAAAGTGCATATTAAACTAAAATATTATGTGATGTTAACTGAATGAATTTGAAATAAATAAATGTAAGAAATAATAATAATCATATGAAAGAAGACCATTCATTATAATGGTTATTATAATGATATGCCTTTATCAAATTACTGATTTTGAAAATTGGTGAGAAGTTACAGACACTCCATTTCATATGATATATAATAATGTATACTTCGCTTAGAGATAAATCTGCTAATGATTTTTTCTCCAATTACTTCATGGTCTATTCAAACATAATGTGAAGGTAATTGGAATTATTGAGCATCTTCATCCTGAACTTGGGCACTTTCATCAGACGGCAACTTTAGTACTTTAGCTGGAACGTTTGTCCAATTTCTCCAAGCTGATCATTACTGTCAGTCACCTGCCCCCTGAAATATGCACAGTTTTTTTAAGATTATTATTTCCTTAACTAAGGAAACCTGGAAATGATTTTTGTGAGGAAAAACAAATGATTAATACGCGAAATATGTTTTTTCCTTTCTAAAGGAATTCTCTTTTTTTACTACTGTTATCTTCCCTATGACTTCCTTCTACAAATGAAGTCTTTTTTTTCAGTCCATTCTTTTCAAATATCACAGATTATACCAGCTTCACCATTAAACGTCTATAGTTTAAATGATTAAATTTGAAATTAAAGTAAGAAAAATAATTTTTAAAGAAACCATAGGGGCATACTGTATTGTCATAAAAACAGTCTAATCTGTAGTGGAATGTACTCATAAACTGTGTGTCTTTGTAAATAAGCAGGCATTTACTATCACAACAGTTAAAGATCAGACACGCTCCCATCTTAAATCATGTGGATTAAAATACTGAACTGTAATCAGGACTTCCGAATAAGGAATGGCAACCATATGAAATAAAACTAGAACACAGAGAAGATAGGTATGATGTAAACAGAAAAAAATACACTAAAATCTCAGCACCCAACGTGACAGTGAACAAACACAGTTTAAAGTGACTAAAGGAGACCATGACTCCCTATTAGATGAGAAAAAGCCATTAGGGAAAAGGACAGAAAAGAAGATAATTGACTCTGTCCTACCAATTAGAGAAATAAGACATTCATAACAGAGCACGGATTGAAAGCTGGCTTGTTTTCTTTTTCATTTCTTTAATTTCTCCTTATGGTTCAAAATTCTTTTATCTTTAGCTGCCTGCACGTTCTGTCATCCGCAACGTTTACATCTGTTCACTTGAAGTACTTGGTTCTGCATGGCAACCCACCCCTTCAGAATATAAGCTCACAGTATTACACTGCATAACTAGCTCTCCATATATGAAACTAAAACATCCTTGAAAGTCTTCCATAAAGAAAAGTCCATGAGTCAAATCCAGTTTTCCTACTGTTGTCACTAAAACACAAATATATTCTAGTCCATGACATGTGAAGATCTATGACAGCGACTTATAACTCAAATGTCACATGAAGATTATCTAGTCTAAGATCACAGTCCTCCACCAGATTTCAACCTCGTTAAAAGTAAGGGCTATATATTTGTATCCCTAGAGCTTAAGAATAGTCCCTGGCACAGAGAAGACAGGCCACATATGTTGGAGGAAAAAAAAAATGAATTATTAAGCGAATGACCATAACAAGTTGTGTTTCTGCTTCCCAAAATTATGCCAAATGGGATGAGTTTAAATAACAGTGCAAAAACTTGGGCAGTCCTTTGCTATGTAAACTTGGAGCTATCCAGATTCACACTCGACACAGGAGATGATGAAGCTACTGGGAAGGGCATGCATGGAGTATTGAATATCTAAGCCTGAATTTCCTCATCTGCAAAATGGAAGCACCTTATATCCACCACTTCACGGTTTCAGCTGGCACTGTATGACACAACATCTAAATTACATATTTCAATCCCTTGCATAAAGTACAGGTTAGGAACCCTCTCTACAATATTTCTGATGGAAATCCACTTATCCTCTACTGAATGTTCTTAGTGATAAGGTGTTCATTACACAAGGCACTGAATTTAATTTATGCGTAACACAAAACATTTGAACATTCTTCCCAGGATTAAACCAAAACTAGCCTCTCCAGAACTCTCACACTTGGCTTTCTTATCCTCTCTGGAATATTTGTTACCTTTTCTCTACGCTCCTCAGTATGGCTTCAATTCTCCTGAGTAAGTCTTCCTGGCACCTTTACTGGTTCCATGTTGTATCCGTTCACATGCCCTTCCAGGTGCACTCTCCTGTTTGCTTCAGCTCTTTGAGCCAAAGAAATTACTAGTCTTTTTCACATAAACTGTTTTTAAGTTAACTTTCCTCCACCTTGTTTATCCCTTTTTTTTTTGATGTGGACCATTTTTAAAGTTTTTATTGAATTTGTTACAATATTGCTTCTTTTTTTTTTATGTTTCGGTTTTTTGGCCACGAGGCGTGTGGGATCTTAGCTCCCTGACCAGGGATCGAACCCACACCCCCTGCATTGGAAGGTGAAGTCTTTAACCACTGGACCGCCAGGGAAGTCCCTGCACCCTGTTTTTCTGTATTAGGTTGGGCTGCCTTTTTTTTAAACCAAATACACTGTTTTACTTAGCCCCACAGCAATTCACCTTGTAAGTTCTGCTCATCATTTCACCAGATCTTTTTTCACCCCTGATTCCATCACCCCAAGTGTTAATTATGACTCCCAGCGACAACACATATACAAATAGGTCAAGCACATCATCTCAATGTCTTCATCTGAGTCATTAATAAAAATATCAAATAGGACAAGGTCAAGGACAATGCCCTCCAGCATACACCGATAGACTTTTCTCCATTCCAGTGTCGATTCATTAATCAATAGGCTTTGGGTGAAGTTGTTCAACCAGCAATAAACTGAAAGAATAATCTTCTAACAACTGAATTTCAATTTTATGTTGATAAGGATCTCATGAGAGTCCCTGTCGCAACCTTTGCTGAAATAAGAACTAACACTGTTTCTTATTAAAAGGGAATGATTAGGGCTTCCCTGGTGGCACAGTGGTTGAGAGTCCGCCTGCCGATGCAGGGGACGCGGGTTCGTGCCCTGGTCCGGGAAGATCCCACATGCCGCAGAGCGGCTGGGCCTGTGAGCCATGGCCTCTGAGCCTGCACGTCCAGAGCTTGTGCTCCGCAATGGGAGAGACCACAACACTGAGAGGCCCGTGTACCGTAAAAAAAAAAAAAAAAAAGGGATTGATTAGACTTGAATGTCTAAAAATCTTTTTTTGCATTTCACTAATGTTCTACAGTAAGCTTACATGTCTACAGATTCAGAGGTGTGTTCCCTACCACCTTTTAAAAACCAGCATTCCTTATATAACCTTCATTCTTGATGATTTCTCAAAGATTACATGCAATGGTTTTCTTTTCACATTCTATATGTAATTTACCTGGAACTACATAATGAATTCATTGTAGTAGATGTTTATATGAGTGTGGGTTTTTTTGGAGGGAGGGGGGGTTGGGAAGAGCAGGGAATTAAGGAAAGCATGTCCTATATCTGAAATTATTCCCTATACTGGGAAAATCCCCTGCTTTATGAATTTTGGTGGGAGGCAAGACCAAACCGTCATTACAAAAGTCAAAAGGCCAGACACTCACCTTCTCAGAGGCCTGTGCAGTCAAAACATGGGCATGGGACCCAGTGTCAGCTAACCAAACACAACCAACCCTCACTTAGCATTAAGAGCTAACAACCCAAAGAAGCAGGGAGAATGTCGACACCATTTTGACATCATCAGTGGAGGTAATAACATCCAGTCACCCAGGGCAGCCATGCCAGTCAAGTAAGAGACAGTATGTCTGCAGCCAGCAGTCCTGGGGGCAGCAGGATGTGCAGTGGGCAGGTCCACGCATGATATTGGTTCTGGGTCTGGCTCTCCAGCCTCACACTGTTCCTGCCCATTTTTAAAGTCTTCTCAGCAGGTCTGTCAGCCACATGTTAACCTCTTGATAACTTTTCAGATTAATTCAGCTAAAGAGGATGTCTGTTGCTTGAAACAGAGAACTCTGACTGGTACGTTTTTCAGAGCAGCCAGCCACTTTAATTCCTTTGAAACAACTAGGTGGTTTCTGACTATCCCATTGTCTGCAGTCTGCTCTACCCGTTATGGAGTAAGATTTGCTCTACATCTTCTGCTTGGAAGAGAATTGTTTTGAGAGAAAAAATAAAGACTATAAAATAGGAGCTAAAGATGGAATATAGATAAATAGAAAAATAAAGAAAAAAAGTTTAAATATGAATTAAGTAGTTCTGCTTTCCCTAGGTTGTTCACAATAAGTAGTAAAACTATTAAGAGTCTCTTGCCCTTCCTGCTTCAAATGTCACTCACTCATATAAAACTTACTGGCTAAGCACCTACTATGTGCCAGACACTCTGCTAGGCATTGGAGAGGCAGCCTCTGCTCTTGTGAAACCCCAGTCTATCTAGCTCAGAGTCTCAGGTGAAATAGTTTTATCTGGTTTCATAAATAATCTCCTTTCTTACAGGTACTTCCTTCTCAGTATCCTCTGTTGGTGTTCCTCATCACTTTTCAGTGCCTTAATGTTATGCTGAATGTTGACGTGCCCCAGCGTTCAGTCCATGAAACTCTCTTCCATTTCTATGTCCATTTGCTCATACAGTGTTTTAATTACTGATTGCTGGACAAGAAACTAACCCAAAACTTTGTGGCTTGAAACAACCACCGTTATATTATCTCTGACAATTCTTGGGTCGAAAATTCAGAAAAGGCATAGCAGGGGACAATCCATCTTGGTTCCATGTGACATCTGTGAGACTGGAATCTGCCCCTTACCCCCACCCAAGAAGCCTTCTTCAGTCACATGTCTGGCACTAGCCTGGAGGGGCAAATGGCTTGGCTGGGGTCCTATGTCTCAGGCCTAACTAACTTCACACTGTCCTCTGGGTTCTCAGTTCTCCTCCATGTAATCCAGGGCCTCTCCCCATGGTCTCTCCAGCAGGACAACTGGAATTCTAACATGGCTGATCAGGATGCTCAAGAGTGCAAAACAGAAGCTGTCAGGACCACAACTGGCAGAGTGTTCCTTCCACCACGCTCTTTTATTGGTTAGAGCAAGTCACAAGCCCAGCCTTAATTAAGGAGCAGGGACTACACAAGGGTGTGAATATCCAAAGGCATGGTTCATTTAGCACCACCAAGGTAACAATGACCATACCTGGTGATCTCATCTAACCCGCTTGTTAAATATTATCTATGACCCAGACAACTTCCAAATCTCTACAGTGGACCTCTCTCCTAAATCCCAGACCCATATGTCTAACTGCCTTGTGACATCTTCACTGCATATATAATAGGCATCTCAAAGTTAACCCCTTCAAGGCTGAGTTGCATCTTCCTGCAGTCTGCCTCATCTCTCCTCACAGCAGCTCCACTGTTATAGTTGTTTCAGCCAAAACAACTTGGGATCATCCCTGACTCTTCTTCATTTCTCAAATGCCACATCAAATGCTATCAGCTCAACCTTAGAAATACATCTAGAATCCAACCACTTCTCACAACCTCCACTGCTGACATCATCCCACACTTAAGACAGCTGTGACAGCCTCCTAACTGGTCTCTCTGTTTCAGAACATGCCCATCTTCAATCTATTCTTGAGAAAGCAGCCAGAGAGATTCAATTAAAATATAAGCCAGATCAGATCATTTCTCTGTTCAGCATCCTTCAGTGGTTTCCCATCTCATTCTGAGCAAAAGAAAAGTTCATCAAAATAAAACTTTACAAGGCCCGACACAATCTGGACCCCATTGTGTCTTGGATTTTGTCTCCTCCTCCTGTCCTCCTTGCCTGCTCCATTCCAGCACAGGAACCCCGCTGCTCCTCACATAAGTCTTCTATCTGAAATGTTCTTGCCTTGAATATATGTCTTCCTCCTATACCTCCCTCAGATTGTTACCTAAATACCTCTCAGCAAGGCCTTCCCTGATCACTGTCATTTAAAGTTGTACGTGCATGCACGTGTGCACATATATCGTATCTCATAGGAAAGCAGAAAACTTTTCAATTGCCTCAGGATACTTTAATCTGGAAACCAGAATACTGATGGAGAGCTACAGTTTTTGAGAACAGATGTGGTATAAAATCATGCAAATTAAAGCATTCTTTGTAGATTTAGAAATCAAAATGTATGAGGCATAGAAACCAAATAATTAGGTAAATTGTGTGGCACGGTGAAAAGAGAGAACATAACTTTCAGCTGCCAGTCCCATATCCAGCATCACACATACCTCAGGCCATCAAATAAAACTACGAAGATGGTTAACACCAGCAGGCTGCAGAGTGAAATGGAGTAATGAGGAATTTTAGGCACAGCAGACTTGGGCTAAAGTCTTATCTTTACCCTTTTAACTTAATCAAATGATCTAGTAAATCTTAATTTCTCTAAGCATTCTTTTTCCTCATCGAGTATAAAAAAACTGGATAACAAAAACACTTGCCTTATGTACTTCATAGGGCTAAAGATGGAATCTAATGGAAGAGCATTTATGAGAGAGTTCTTTGTAGAATGTAAAACACTATAAAAACATATTATGTGGAAAAAAAAGAAGAAAAATACCTTATGTGATTTTTGGTGATTCATAAATCCCTTCATATGACTTTTGGTGACACAGTTTTTTTTCATGTGGAATATAGATTTTTGTATTACATAACGGTACACATTAGCTTGGAATATTTCACAGCAGAAGAAATAAAACTATTGCTCCAAATAAACATGATCAGTTATAAGTTTGTTGCTTTTCTTCTTATATTTATATTTATATGTTATTAAATATGTAATTACATATTTAAATATGTAATGAAAAATGTAATGTATTATTAAATATGTAATGAAAAATGCTGCTACACACACTTTGCTCTCATGCAATTTAAAACAGAATGGTTATGCACTTTAACTAATGCTAATATATATTTACATAATCATGTTTACTATTAATATTCTTATTTCCACTTACAGAATCTGTTTTAGATTTTTCAGCATGGTGTTAAGCAGGGTAATGTGGCACTTATTTGTCTTTGGCAAAAAATAAAAACTAAATTGCTTAACTTTTTGTTTAAGTAGAAGAAAATTTTGCTAGCATTTTCACATTTTTTATATTTCTCTTCCATGTCTCAAACCCAGGCAGGAAAAAAAGATGGCTATAATAATATTTTAGACCATTATGAAACCACATACCTTTTCAAGCTAATAGAGCCACTGCTTGGATAAAGATACTCCTTCACATTTGACAACAACTGGAGAAAGGAAGTACCCAAAAGAGCACCCATCACGAGGGCCCGCAGGTTACACCAATGAGCCATGAGCAGCTTGGGGGCACATTTCCCAGTGTGTGTCAGCCTTGCAGCTTGTAGACCACTATATCTACACATTTTGAAAGTGTGTAAGAAACTAAATTTCAGATGTTTCAGGAGTTTTACCCAGTTCTTAAGAGATAGCCTACACTAACAATATCCTATTAGACACTGAATCACTTTAATAGTGACCTCCAAAGTCATTTCCTCGAATATTCTTTCACATCAATAACTTCTCATCACTTATTTCATTATAACTGGCTCTCAGAAGGCTTTTATGTAACCTAAAATGTCATTCATGGCAATAATATAAAGCAGCCAGGCTTAGAGTTCTCTTTTAAAGCAAAAAAACAGAAATATATTTATACAGTGTATACACTATCATAAATAATAATCTCTTACATTGTGGAACCCAAATTACATAGGTACCTCAAAAAATGCTTGAATACTTAATTCTAACGTCCAAAGGAAAAATTCAATAGTACCTAATGTATCTTAAATTATGTTACTTTTCCTGCATATCTAGGGTTTTCACGAGTATGAGGTATGAATTTTCCTATACTGTTTAACATACTCAGTCCCCTCCCTCAAAAAATATGCTGTTAATTACATGGAACTACAAAATCAACATTTTTTAGAAAATAACTTTGACGTGAACAATTTTTAAATATGGCAATATCATCATTAAGTTTGGGAAACTGTAGATTAAAATGTTTGATACTGATTTTAGGGCTTGCTAAATAACAAGATTCTGTGTGTGTGTGTGTGTGTGTGTCTTACAAGTTTCCTTTATGGAAACTTAAAACATTTCATAATTAAAATAAAATTTTAAGTGGCTGGGTTTTTCAACCAGTCTACAAAACTTATTCAACCTATAGAGCAGTTTAACTGTATTTAGGATTTAAATACAGTTACATGTTAAGCGTAGAATAGGGAAGGTTGTGGAAAGAAAAAAGAAAGTTTCCTTTTCCCCTTCTGACCAAAAGCTCAACCTAAGTAAAGCTGAACATAAACAGGAGACACAATATTGCAATTAGGATTCAAAGTAAGATGAATCTGAGTCTATCTTTCATGCCACAAGACCCTAAAAAGCATTTCATCTTCCAAATCCTTAGGTTTCTCCTTTGTAGGGTGGTGACAGTCACAGATCCATAAGACTGCTGAGAACATCAAAAGTGAAAATGAATGCAAAACCCCCAGCACAATGCCCAGCATAAAACTCAATACATTCTAGTTGTTGGTTTTTAGTATTGTGGTCATACTTGTCTTAAACATTATTTCAGCTCCCTTTCTGATCCCTCACTCATCATCTCAAATCCACAAGTGCCCTCCTGTTTCCTACCCTGTGCCCCTCCACTAGATCTGCTCTAATTCCCATGGCATGTCATGCTTTGAAACTTCTATCACCTTCCCACTGCTGTGAAACATGCAAGAAAAGAGTAGAATTTATTTCTGCTAGATACTGTGAGGAAAACAATCTGATTAAATTAATCCATTAAAGTATGTAAGAATCTTAATTTTCCTTAAGATATTGGCATATGTGGGGGGAAAAAAGGCAAGCAATGAAAAAGCAGTGTAAGAAAAGAGAAACTTTAGGAAATATTCAGGGAAGTTATTTTTGTACTGGGCAATAGCCACAGAGGCAGGTTAATACTGTCAGGGAGTCTACACCTTCCCCACTCTAACTGGGAAGACTCTGAAAGGAATTTCTACAGCATAGAGCTCCCCTGCTCCCACCTCCCCAACTCTGATTTCAGAGACTCACTGGAACATTTTACTTAAAATAAGCCAAACAGGGGCTTCCCTGGTGGTGCAGTGGTTGAGAGTCCGCCTGCCGATGCAAGGGACACGGGTTTGTGCTCCGGTCCGGGAAGATCCCACATGCCGCGGAGCGGCTGGGCCCGTGAACCGTGGTCGCTGAGCCTGCGCGTCTGGAGCCTGTGCTCCGCAACGGGAGAGGCCACAGCAGTGAGAGGCCCACGTACCGCAAAAAAAAAAGCCAAACAAACAAGTGGTAGCAACAAAAAGCACTTCACTAGAGAGAGCAAAAGGATAGGAGATGAAGTAAATAGAAAAAGACAAAGCAAGGCGGGGATGAGAAAGGCAAAGAAATACTGGAAAAGTAAAGAAATAAAGGTGGAGTGGAGAAAGGAAGAAGAGGCAAGGCAGGGCAATCATAAGTCATGAATGACACCAGTGTGCCTCATTCTCTAAAAGAAAACAGGTTAAACTACGCCTTAGCTCCCCCAGAGAAGTTAGGCGTGAAATGCCCGCAGAGTACTGCATATATGCACCCTATTTTGTGGTTTATTGAAGAGGACCTGGGATGTCTCCAGAAGAATTGGGACCAAGGGGAATTTCACTCACACAAAGAAGAATAATTTTAAAAGTCAGTCTTAATCAGTTGACAAATACTGCAGAACAGTGAATTTCTTTCCTTTTATGTGTTAACTTCTACAGAATATAAAATGTTCAAATGACATCTGCTCTGATATGCACATTTTTAGCTTCACAAATATATTTAATTTTCTTTTAAGATTTGAAAGACACGTTTTCACATTATTTTTGTTCATTTCTCTATCAATGTTACTGATTTTAGGGGCCAAACTAATTTTTCTTCCTCTCAATTTAATTAACCAGTTTCAGGGGAGGGAACAAGTATATTTTTGAAATCTCTTTTGTAATGTTTTGTGGAAAAGTTAGTCAAGTATACTAAGAAAAATCTGGATTTAACTGAAATATTGCAACTAGACATACTACAAAATACGAAACAAAAATTCCAATTCTAAATCAGCTGAATACATTATTGACCCCCATATCATCAGTTAAACAAAAGAAATTATATTTGCATTGATGTGTGAATCTGCATCCATTCTTGGTAGCATGTAATATATGCAACTGCTTGGCTCTAGCTGTCCTTGTAGCCACATTACCATATTATTCAAATGTATCTATCATTTATATGTAAATAGACAAGATGAATGGCTTCTTCATAAGACAACAATTTTCAAATGACAAACAGACATAGGCAGACATTAGCAAGATAAAAATGTTGTAAATATTCATTCTATTATATATTTTTAAGGAAAAATGGACACTATTTCAAATGTTTTAAAAAGTAGGGTGGTAATTACAAAATGGGATCTTAATACATTCACAATACCAACAGCTATTCTTCTCAATAAAGGTCTCTACCAATGTCATTTGTATCTTGTAAATTACATGTTCTCAGATCCATCTGTGAAAATTGGGATGTTAATTATCACGGTTACATTTCATGGTTCCACAGTTAAATGCTAAAGTGGGGCTACACAAATACCGTATGTTTTTCTAAGAGAAACGGAGAAAGATTAATTATGAGTTCAAGTCTAAGTCTCAACACAATAAGATCATTACATTGTGTGCTACGCAAATTGGAAGTTTTAATTAATAGCTGAAATACTAACCGAGGGGGAAAACTATGCAGTCTAAATTGTAAGTATCAGGCTTTTCTCCACAAAAATCATCCAAATAAGGATGCTTTTGAGAAACCAAGTTATAAATCCAAAGAAAAAAAATTTTTGTTGTCTGTGAACTTCCTTGATGGAGTGATCACCATCATGTTGTTTAATCCTATTTGATAAACCTAAAAATTACAGTCTATACTAGTAACACATAGGTTATAGACAATACATCTGATGAAAATTCAACTGAACATTTTTTCTGGATTTTTTCTTTAAGATACATATCATTCAAAATTATGAAAAATTACAAGTCTCGTGTACTCAGATAAAATACTCACTTCAGTATAGCTAACTAAAGACAAAACTCTATGATAAGAATTTTATTCATATTTATAAAATCTGAATTCTCATTTTACTTACCACATATTCAAACACAAGTGTCAGTGTCTCCTTGGTGTGGATGATGTCATGAAGCAGCACTATGTTAGCATGTTTCAGTCCTTTTAACAGAGAAGCTGTAAAATAAAGTGGACATAGAGACAATTTATCATGGGTAACAAGCAACTGATTTGTTTCATTATCATTTTGGTACATCATCAGATGAAATATACCTATTTTCCCATTTTCCAAGCCAATAACAATTCTGAATCAAGGGTAGAGGAACAAGGTTTTCATTTAGATTAAGTTACCTCCAATTAATTCACCAGTTATTTGTTATTAATCTTTAGTTAGATTCCATTATGGTCAGAGAACTTACTTGGTTTGATTTCAATTGTTTTAAATTTGGGTTTGTTTAGGTACCTAGGATATGGTTTATCTCCATATGTATGAAATATATATTCTGCTGATATTGGATGGAGAGTTCTGTAAGTGTCAATTAGAGCCTGTTGGTTGATGGTATCATTGAATTCTTCTACAGTATGTATTTGCTGATTTTCTGAATAGTGGTTCTATCAATGACTGAGAGAGGGACGTTGACATCCCCAACTGCAACTGGCAATCTGTCAATTTCTTATTTGAGTTCTGCCAGTTTTTGCTTTGTGTGCTTTGAAGCTCTGTAGTTTACTATATATACATTTAAGATTGTTATGTTTTCTTTGTGAATTGGCCCCTTTTACCAATATATAATGCATCTCTTTTATCCCTGGTAATTTTCTTTACTCTGAAGTGTTTTGTCTGATATTAACATAGCCACTCCAGCTTGACTTTGATTAGTGTTCATGTGATATATCTTTTTATATTTTTTTTTCTTTTGGCCTACACCAATGGCCATTCAGGTAAAATACTCAAAGAACAGAAGCTTCCTCTATCATTGTTAATTATTTTAGTAGCACCATGTCTTCGATTTTGGTTTTTGGTATACAACCTGAAGAGAAAAAAGAAACACAAAACACATTTTTGTGTGTGTGTTCTGTCAGGAACTTGTAACTGCTCATTTATTCATCAAATATTTATTGAGAACCTAGTTAACAGCACGGGTGGCCCTGGACAAACCTCGAACTCTTGATAATAATACTGCAAGACCACCTCTTTAAAAAGAGATTTATAACACAAAGCATGAACCCTGCTGTAAACTCTGGACTTTGGGTGATAATCACGTGTCAAGGTAGGTTCATTGCTTGTAAGAGATGTACCACTCTGATGACACATGTTGATAGTAGGGGAGGATTGGGGTGGAGGGTAGGGAAGGGAGTATATGAAAACTCTCTGTACTTTCCACTCCATTTTGCTGTGAACCTTAAAACTGCTCTAAAAAAAATAAAGTCTATTTTAAAAAGTAAAAAGATATATCTAAATTTTAACATACTGAAAGAAAAAGCAAGTTTAGATTGTTTAATATTTTACTGAAATAAAATGGTATTTTAGATATGGAATAATCATGCAAAGAGGCTATACTGGGCAGTCCCCAGAGAAGGCAGAGACAAAGCCTATAGACTGTTACATTCTCATATGACCCCAATTAATGTGAGCTCCTGTTTTTAGAGTTATTATTGCTATGAATTTCCACTGTCTTCACCAGGTAAACCTATTTCAGGACAATATAATATATCTTTAATCCAAAGATGAACTTCAAACACTTAATTGATCCAGAGAAGGCCATTCAGACTGAGAATACTTGGTGTGGCTGGTTCCAACACCAGAAGACAACAAGAAGTGTGTTTCCTCTGAAACTGAATCAGCAGCATCAGTGTGTCGTCCAAAGCCAGAGAGCTCCAAGCTAACTATCATGGGCAGGCCCTCTCTTCCGCCTCACATATATCTGCCGTGGGCAAGTTAGTTTTACACACTAAAAACCTTATAGTAAAAATATCTACAAATTTATTTTATCTGAGTTTTGTAAATTAGCACTCATGAGAAAATAATTACTAACAATAACAATAAAATCACAGCACACAAACTTCGAAGAAACAACCACTACATAGACGTACGATAGTTTAGTACCGTTAATTCCAATAATTTACAATCTTCCTTCTTTTAACTATTCAAATATTTAATTATATTTTCATTATTCAACCGTCAGCCTCAAACAAGTAAAGCTTTATTACATAGCTAATCCCCAGGCATTAATCATTAATCCGTTGGGGAACCAACTGCACATGTGCTCAAGTTTTAAAAAGGACACTTGGACCTACGCTAGTCTTCTGAGGCAGACTCATCCTCAAAGATCAAGATTTCAAACCACAACAGGGTATTTGGAAGTGATGGTCAGGTACAGTACTTCACACCTAGCCTGTGCACAAATATGCATAGGTAAAATGAATAAAGGACCTAATGAATATTATGTTTATGAAAGGAACCTAGCTTTGTGAGGCAAGTTTTGGAAAGATATAATATCTTTTGTAATCCTGTCTGATTTCATTTTTCAAGTTATCCCTTCAGTTTGTCAAATTCAGTGATGATACTTATCAGCAACAACTCCAAAAAGGTACTGAAGCTTACAATTCATTGAATATCCCATCCCCAGAGAATCGTTTGTTGTTGCTTTTTCTTTTTTTTCTTTTCTTTTCTCCCATTGCCGCCTTTCCTCTCCTACCATTTAGACCTAAACTGTTTCTTCTCATTTCTCAAAGTAACATCTTCACATCCATCATTTCCCACTGTGTTTTGCCTACAATTTCAGTAAAATCAATTCTCTGCCATTATTTATCCTGGGGAAAAAATACATCTTCCTGATGGTGACCAAAATTATAGCAAAAAAATCATGTCATTTATTACATCACATTTTTTTTTTTGCGGTACGCGGGCCTCTCACTGCTGTATCCGGATGCGCAGGCTCAGTGGCTATGGCTCACGGGTCCAGCCGCTCCGCAGCATGTGGGATCTTCCCAGACCGGGTCACGAACCCATGTCCCCTGCATCGGCAGGCGGACTCTCAACCACTGCGCCACCAGGGAAGCCCTACATTACACTTTTGACCATTTCTACATAAAGACTCAAAGCCTCCATATTTCATTCTATTAACTCTCAATTATTACAGATTTTAGATTTCTAACTATATTTACATACACTGCTAAAACCACACTATCAGTCAAATAACTACCAAGAACTGTATTTGAAAATAAGCGCTTTTTCTTTTGAGATTAACATAACAAATTTGTATTTGGAAAAGGCTAAAGCCACTAATTTCAAAGCTGATGGCAGAAAAATGACATTGAAGGGCAGAAAACCAACCACAATATCTACCAACATGAGGGTAGGTGACAGACCTGACTAACTTGGAGGCTGCCAAGGCAACAGCCGCTGCTCAAAGCCAGGTGCGAGATACTATCACTCCTGCTGTTACCAAGGCAAGTGAGTCTCCTGGGCTGCCAAGTTGGTCCAGTGATTAACACCTACAAGTCCTAGAGCCAGTATGTCTCCCTTTTCAAGACAAGCACTGTCAAAATACTACTCCATGTAATCCTAATAATATCTCAAATATACCACGTTATTTTCTCATCGTTTACATACAAAACAAATCCTGTAACACTGGCGTTAGTAATTCTAGCACGCTTCGTTTCCCCACAAGTTTTAAGCAAACATATGGCAAACATTTTAAATTCATTTCACCAGTGAGGCTTGAAAAGGTACAAACGTACATGACATACAAGAATTGTAATTAAGGGTGAGGGTAAAAATGCTAACAATAATTCTGGGGCTGTGATGTCGAAACAATACAGAAACAGAAAAACACTGTTGCTCATAAAGATAACTGCCTTTGACAAAGTCCCAGTAGGACAGGAGGACAAAGGGAGTCCTCCGTTAGTTTAGTAGCAGGATTCAGACACCCACTGTCTGAAGGCATATAGAAACCTTGATCTCCCACTTTCAGAATAAACATCCTAGGTTTCCACTCTGAGGTGGAAGAGTTAAATTTCTTCTAAATGCTAATCTCATCATGATTAAAATAAAACCCTTCTTTACTATTTCCAACAGTCTTCTAGGTCATTATTTGACATCCTACTACTAGGAAAGGAGAGATCACAAGTAATCACAACCCATCCTTGCTCACTCTCCCTTTAGCCTTTGGAAAGAACTAGTGCATTCACGTTTTCCTCTCATCATTTTTATGTTTTCTTTTTCAGTGGGGTGAAAGGGGCTGCTGAGGGGCTGCTACTTGATTTTTCTAGAAGACAAAGATTACTACCTATTAAACCCAAGAAGCCAACTGTATTTCAAGCTACAACCACAACAGACATAAACCTTTCCTTGAAGCCCACAGCTAGATAGCTCTAAGGCTGCTGAAATTCACTTTATACTAGAAATAATAGTATACTTTCTTTTTTAAATTGAAGTATAGTTAATTTACGATGTTGTGTTAGTTTCAAGTATACAGTGAAGTGATTCAGTTATACATATATGTGTGTGTTACACATTCTTTTTCATATTCTTTTCCATTATAAGTTATTGCAAGATATTGAGTATAGCTTCCTGTGCTATACAGGAGGTCCTTGTTGTTTATCTATCAATATAATATATAGTAGTGTGTATATGTTAATACCAAACTCCAAATGTATCTTTTTACTTATTTCAATAAGTTCTACTTCTCACTTACTTGCTAGTGGATTCTGAATATTTTCATAGTGAAAATATTCTGAATGGGAAAAACAAGGGTGAACAACAAAATACACAGAGAAAGACAAAAGTGCTTGTTTAACTGTGTCTGTGATGAGGAGGTGATCTAGACAGAGAAAGGCACTTGTGCCTGCCCTGAAAACCAATACGAAGCTCCAGGTTAACTTATGCATGGTTCCAGAAGGTATGTTGCCCACTGTGGCTACATACTAGGAGAAATGCTGTAGTTCTACACAGTTCTGGACCTTCCCCTAAATGAGATCTGATCTGATAAACACACACACACACACACACACACACACACACACACACAACCATAAACTAATAAATGAAAAGGTAAGAGAATCAGGCTAAAAAATGGAATTGTATCTTTGACTCCATTTTTACTTTTTATACTTTTACACACATACATACAAGAGTCAACTCTTTGTTATGGGGAAAGAGGTCACAGCTAATCCAAAACACAAGGTTAAAACACATGTGATGTCGAATAAACTTAACTTAGCTAAAATCACATGAAGGATTTAGAGACATGTTTTTTGTTCACCACATGCTATCCAAATGTGGAAAGATAATACAAAAGGTCAGGAATACTTTATACATAGCACATAACTTGTTTTCTATCCACCACAAATTCTACTGTTTTACTTGCTCCGTAGCTGAGGTTTTCTATTTGAGGATGGACAGAACTTCAGTCCCACTGCATATCCCCCCTGCTCTGCTCCCCTCCTAATTTCCCCATCACAGACCTGAAAAGTGGTATTGGAATTACAGCCTCAGCCAGCCGCTCTGCCATCACTCCCTGTGCATCCACCACTTGACTACTGGCAAAGAGCAGTCAGCTGGGGGCTATTTCCATGTTGCAGCCTCACAGGACCACACTGACAGCTTGCTAAATCACTCAAAGAACAAGTTCCTCTAACAGTATAGCTTAACCACGTGAAACTGCCAATATTTGACATCTTTGACCTAACAAACACAGCAATTTCGAGTGGTTCAACCTAATAGAGTTTACCTGGTTCAAAGCAATTTTAAATTCTTCACAAATGCATGGTTACTCTTCCCACTGTTAATATTCAAACCAATTAATCAGCCAAGAATTGACTCTGAATAGAAAGAAAAAAAAAAAAAGGAAGAATCTGTTCATCAAACTATGGTTATAGATGAGGCGAGGGATATAGAAACAATTTAATTTTGTATTAGTACCTTTCTGTATCATTTGAATTGCTTATGATAAAGATATATTCCTTTTATAATACAAGAGATACCTGGAAACGTTCTTTATTAGAGTGGATTGGCTAAAGAGAACTGAAATAACACTATAAAAGGTACACTGATGTTTACACAATTAATGTGCAGCTACAATAACGAATCATTATAACTACAGTGTGATCCTTCACCACTAATTCCTCTTCATGAAGGTATTGGTGCAAATCCTTGCATTATAAGGGTCTATTTTCCTGTTCTGGAATGTGACACGCCCTGTGTCAGCCTCTAATTTGCACTCATGTCACACATTTATCAAAAATGTTGAAACTGGGGGTTTCCCTGGTGGCGCAGTGGTTGAGAGTCCGCCTGCCGATGCAGGGGACAGGGGTTCGTGCCCCAGTCCGGGAAGATCCCACATGCCGCGGAGCAGCTGGGCCCGTGAGCCATGGCCGCTGAGCCTGCGCATCCATAGCCTGTGCTCCGCAACGGGAGAGGCCACAACAGTAAGAGGCCCGCGTACCGCAAAAAAAAAAAAAAATGTTGAAACCATTTCTTGTCTAAATGGTTACTTCCCCGCATTAAGATTAATTTACTCATTGCAAAAGATTCCTAGTTTTGTCTCCAATTACTCCCAGTTGAACCTGTAAATGAGCCACCAGCTGCCTTTCCATGCTCTAGTTAATCTTGTTCCGATTTGCCAGTGGAAAGATCCACACATATGTAGGTAGTACATGAATGCGAGATGTGGTTCTTCTCAAATGTAAACATCTCACTAATAACTTCAGCAGAAACACATCTTGTCAAGCAACAGGGTTGGAGATAGTGGTAGTTATGCTCCATGGACTGTCTTTAGGCAGGAAAGAGACCATTTAGGAGCCGAGGGTTACTGGAAGACTTGACAACACAAGAGTTGTTTTTTGTCTGGCTGTAAAAACTAGGTTGAAAAGCTGTTAGGCAATTTACTTTATTTGAACTATTTTACACTTTGTTACAATGGGTTACATGTACAGTCAGTAAGAATACTACAAAGTATGCAATAATTTTAAAAAAAAGATAATGTGGTTTGGCACCAAGTCCCTTAAGTCTTCTGGTGAAGAAGAATAAACAAATATTTATATCATAATAGCTATCTCTGTTTGACTAGACTTAAACAATCTCTCCTTACACAAAACTATGTGAATAGCTATTATTGTATTCTTTTTCTTTTTAAAGACACCAATTGTACTTGAACATTTGTTGCTTTTTTTTTTTTAATTCATTTATTTATTTATTGTTGGCTGTGTTGGGTCTTCGTTTCTGTGCGAGGGCTTTCTCTAGTTGTGGCGAGCGGGGGCCACTCTTCATCGCTCTGCGTGGGCCTCTCACTGTTGCGGCCTCTCTTGTTGCGGAGCACAGGCTCCAGACGCCCAGGCTCAGTAGTTGTGGCTCACGGGCCTAGTTGCTCTGCGGCATGTGGGATCTTCCCGGACCAGGGCTCGAACCCGTGTCCCCTGTATTAGCAGGCAGATTCTCAACCACTGCGCCACCAGGGAAGCCCATATTCTTTTACAAAAATAAGTTGAAAATCAGAAAAGATATTCCTTGCCATGGCTGCAAGTCCCAGTGCCTAAGGGCCTGACCTTGAGAGACACCAGTCAGTCACTATCAGGCTCCTCCACAGATCAGGGCAATTTTGCAGACACAGGAGGTTCCACCCCCTCCACTGCACAGCCACAGCCACAGGCCCGCCACAAGGTGCTTCTCAAAGTGTGGTCCTTCAACCACCCACATCAAAGTCAACTGAGGCGCCTGATATCAATGCCAATGCATCAGGTCCTATCCCAAACCTACCAAAGCCAAATCGATGGGGGTGGGGCCCAAGAATCATCCAACAAATACTTAATATCTCCTATGTGCCAATCACTAAGCACCGGAGAAACACAGACAAAACTTTTGTTCCCATGAAACTTATATGCTGTATTTCCACAAAGCTTTCTATTCAATCCTTATGTATTCTAAAGTTTAAAAATCACTGTTATGTTATGGTTTTGTTATATAGGAATGGGTAACATACTTACAGAGTGAGTGTGTGTGTCTGTTTATGCACTTAGTTACACTGCGATTTACTCACTGTTCCACAAGCAAATCAACAGAAACAACCATTCAATCAATCATTTCATTTACCTAGTATCTACTTCTGTCTGTCTCTGTGTGTGTGTGTGTGTGTGTCTCTCTCTCTCTCTCTCTCTCTCTCACACACACACACACACACATGCACACAGCCAATGAGATAGATTCCACTGAAAAATATAAACTCTTGGGCTAGAAGACAGAATTCTTTATTCTGAAAATTTGATGGTATTTTGATGTGTGCGGATTTTCTCCTGCATTTCAAAAACCCCCAAACTGTGAGCTCATATTTGCAACATGGATAAAATGTTAAGGTCATGGTAATAAGACCTTTTCAATCCCACAAAAATTTCTAATATCTGTGAAAGAGTAAAGTTTTACGTAAAATGTCTGCAATACATACTGCCTCAGAACCAGTGCTTTGATAAACAGATACAATCAGCAGGTCTGGAGATACTGTAAACAGATTATGAGCAAAGAAGGAAGAGAAGTGAAAGACTAAAAAATGAATATGAATCTTGGTTGGGGTTAATTCCTACCCTTGAATATCCCCTGACTTGAAATTTCAAACATAATACCACTCCATTTGACTGAATAACAAAGTCAAAGCTCTAAAAATGACAAATGAAAGCATAACTCAGTGGAAAGCGCACAGCCCCAGAGCACCATGTTTCTCACAGAATTAGTTCACCTTCAGGCAGTCACGTCACCTTCACTTCTACCTCCCCAGGACAGAACTGAGCCAGCTGTCCCTAGGCCTGGACGAAGCCTTGAATTCCTTCATGCGGCCTGTGATCCGTGGTGGCCCAGGCGGGAACCCAAGTTCAACTCAGCAAAGTGAGCTCTGCCACTTCTGGGAAGGTCGCTAACACAACGAGTCCCAGATTGCTTCCCTCCCACCAGTGCTCCCTCCTGCTCAACGTCCGATGATGCTCAGCTGCTAATGACACAACATTTGGCTGGCTCTAGCACCACGTGCATGTTCAGGAGTTTTACAAGATACTTAAAAAAAGCAATTAAGGATTCATTCAGGAATTGCCTTCCAACTGCATGGAGGCAGGACTGGCAAACGCCATCTCTGAGAGCTCTCACTGCTCTCTTGTTTCATATAACCTCGGCTACGGCAGCATTTGAAGGAGACTTTTCTATATTTGGAAATACATGAAAACAAGACAGGAAAACAAACATACCTATAAAAGGTAGAGTGACATCTTAAGTGTTCAGTATTCAGAATCCTATGATGATGATAATAAAACTGTTTATGCAAAATGGTATTTAATGAGTTTGGGGAGCAGTTCCCAAACTTTTCTGAAAATAAGAACCTTCTAAGTCTCTTCTACACTAGGGAAGTCACTTCAGTACAAAAATAGTAACTTTTAAAATTTTTATTAGAGTCTCATCTTTTTAAAGTCACTACTTGTCAGAAACTGGCAACATCTTAGAAGTATTAGATTTCATGCAATGTATCACAGTTGCTTAAGATAAAACACTAACCACTGTGATAACTATACAAGTCAAGTAAAAGACAAGTAAGTTGTACATGATATATTTTATGTTTCTAAATTAGCAAGGTAACTTCAGACTGTCACTATAGTTAAAAAAAAAAAAAAGTCATGCAAGAAAATGACGAAGGGAAAGAAAAATAGTACCATGGTGTCAAATTTTCTAGGAAATTTGTATCTCTGTCTCCACCACCACCAGCCAGAGGAACTCGGGGAAGGGATAATTTGGCCCTACATTTATCAAGGTAGGCTGAACATTTGAGCCTCAAATGTTGTGACTGTGGAGGGTTTTTGTTAGTGTCTCTTCAAGGTGTACACTTGTGACTGGTACCAACAATAGCTCCCACTCATACAACCTGCCTTTCCATACATGAAGGCAACTCCTGAGGACTATGGAGAACATCCACCCATGATTAGCCATTTTCTCAAATGTATTCTACCTCCTTTGACCCATATTTCCCTTTTTAATAAACCTTCATCTTGTTTCATATACATCATACACAAGCACATACATACACATATATATAAAACCTTAGTGCATTAAAGACATCTGTTTGACTTAATACAGGGTGACTGAATCATCACGCACAATTCAAACAGTCCTCATAGAATTTCAAAGTGAGTGTCATCTTCAAAAGCATCTAAATCCAACCCTTCATTTGACAATTGAGGAAACTATAATAATACACAGAAGTGTGGTCATAGGATTCAAACCCTGGCCCCCTGACTCCTGATACAGGAGGATTCTGTTTCTGTCAAAGCAAGCATTATCTACTCTCACTGTCTTGGTTTTCTCCTCTTCGTTCCTAGTGTTTTGCTGTGATTGTGGTTTCCCTTTATCTTTGTATCTTTCCAGGTGTTGGGGGCAGAAAAACCTGAAGCTAAGAAGACTAGAAGAACATCAGATATGACAGACATACCTGCACAACTCTTCACTTGTAGCAACACCACCTGGACTAAAGAGGTTTCAAAAGAGAGTAATAAATAAAGAAGAAAGCTGGGGGAGAACTGCTGTTCAACTTGCCTTTTTTAAATCGCCTTTATCTGATCAAGTCACTTCTCTTCTTGAAATCTTTCAATGGCTCCTTAACAGGACTGCCAAAGACTGCGCAATAGGGCTCTTGATGGAGCTCTCCACGCCCCCAGCTGCTCCAACACCCTCCACACTGTGAACTCCAGCTGTACAGCGCTTCCTAGAGATCTCCAATTCACCACTTCCTCTCAGACCTCTGGGATGTTGGCTCTTCTGCTCCCTCCCCCATAGCCTCTGAGCCTCACACATCCCTACCATCTCTTCAGATCTTAACTTAGTTATCACTTCCTTTGGAAGTCTCTGCTGACCCCAAGCTCAAATTAGACGTGTTTTCTATCAGTCCCTGAGCACCTTGAGTTGTCCTGTCCCAGTGTTATAATTACTTGATGACCTATCTCCACCTGTCTGTAACCCCCACTCACAATATGATTTGCTCTCACTCCTGCTGTGCTCATAGCACTCAATGCAGTGCTGAGTTTATAGAAGATGCCTATTAAGTGCAGCTTGAATAATGTACGCATGAACAAGAAAAATAAAATCCTTAAATGATCTTCCATAAGTCGCCGCCAGCAACGCAAGTTCTTAGGATTGCGCTCTGCTATGGATTGGTTATCTTTTTATAATGTGTTTAGTTTGGCCTGGATATGCTGATCAAAATAAATCCACTCTCAGTTTTGTAATAACTGACAAACACACTGAGGCTATATATTTCACTGAATTTAAAAAGAAGCGAAGAAACCTCTTACAGGGTGTTATTAGGAGTTTTCCCTTCATAAGTAGGCAAGATGCTATATACAATGCTATATGTAAAAAGGCATTATTTTATTTATTTCCACTCATATTTCAGATTATGGAAATATGGTACAAGATGTGTTTGAAACTGTAATTTATTTCTAAGAACTCATATTAGAAACTAAAATTATATCCTAACACTTTTACCCAGCATAAGATAAGTTCATAAACAATAAGGTGGTAGCAATGAGAAAAGGAAGAAGATGTTCTCAACCATACGTGGGTTTACAGCAGAGTCAAATCCAACCCACGGACTTGGTTTGTTTGGTCTGTGCAATGTCTTAGATATTTATGAAGTATTTAAAAATCGGAGGATTTAATATAAAATGCACAACTTTGGCTCTTCAGAAATAACAGATGTGGGTAACTGTTCTGTGTCTGGAGCTACACAACTGGTCCCTTACACAAGACATCACTATTATGGTTCCCCATCCTCCTTTTCCCCCAAAGTGATAGAGGCTCTTTCAGCCTGTTATTTGATGAGCCTCTACATTTGTGATCTCTGAATTAATATTTTGTGAGTAAAAATACAACATCACTTTGATTGCATGAGCTAAAGTACAATTATGAGGAAACTGGAAGCAGTCAATTCAAAGAGGGCTTTATGAATCCCACAAACCAACAGAGTAAGAAAGGGGACTAGAAGGAGAACAAGAAGTTGTTACTACAGGAAAATCACAATTACTACCAAAGAAGAATAGACTGAAATGAAATTATATCCATTTCAAATTGTTCATCTCAAAGCTCCAACGAGACCCACTAGGTGGAATAGGAACCCCTTAAGGTTACCAGCACAGGACTTTCTCTTCACATCGTTTCAAACATAGATTCATTAACTGAAAGATCTAAACAGACTCTGGAGGACATGTAGTCCAACTGATGCACTTTTCTCAGGTAAAATTTTGTGGCCCAGAGAGACTGTCAAAAACCATACAATTTGGTACATCACTTCCCCTCTCTAGTCCCTATTTCTCCAATTCATTCTCAGAGACTGATAAAAAATGTCAGGTAGGCATTAAACGTCTGATATTTATATCCTAGGAAAATGAGAAATAAAGAAACAAAATGGACTTATTCAAGGTAGCAACCTGGGCCAAGAGCCATATCTCTGATTCCCAAACCATTATGCCAGGCTTCTACCCATAAAACTTCAGAGATAAACGTCTGCCAGAACTACAGGCAATGCTCATGATGGCCTGATAGCCCCTACCCACAACGCACAAACAAAAGGACTGAATGCGGAGGGGGGCAATTATCAGGGAGGGAACCTAAAGCGTGAATCTCAGAGCAAATTGATCCAAATAATATTTCATATTGACAAGGCTGTAAGGAAATAGATAGACTCATACTCTATGAGGTCAGATGTTATAGGGGTGGGAAAGGAGATTGGTCAAAATCTATCAAAAGTTAAAATATTTCTCATGACAGGGAGCTTCAAGATGGCGGAAGAGTAAGACGCGGAGATCACCTTCCTCCCCACAAATATATCAGAAATACATCTACATGTGGAACAACTCCTACAGAACACCTACTGAACGCTGGAAGAAGACCTCAGACCTCCCAAAAGGCAAGAAACTCCCCACGTACCTGGGTAGGGCAAAAGAAAAAAGAAAAACCAGAGACAAAAGAATAGGGACGGGACCTGCACCTCTGAGATGGAGCTGTGAAGGAGGAAAGGTTTCCACACACTAGAAGCCCCTTCATGGGCGGAGACTGCAGGTGGCAGAGGGGGTAAGTTTCAGAGCCCCGGAGGAGAGCACAGCAACAGGAGTGCAGAGGGCAAAGCGGAGAGATTCCCGCACGGAGGGTCGGTGCCGACCACCACTAACCAACCCGAGAGGCTTGCCTGCTCACCCGCCGGGGCGAGCAGGGGCTGAGAGCTGAAGCTCGGGCTTCGGTCAGAGCGCAGGGAGAGGACTGGGGCTGGTGGAGTCAACAAAGCCTGCAAGGGGTTAGTGCACCACGGTTAGCCAGGAGGGAGTCCAGGGAAAAGTCTGGACCTGCCGAAGAGGTAAGACACTTTTTCTTGCCTCTTTGTTTCCTGGTGCGTAAGGAGAGGGGATTAAGAGCGCCGCTGAAATGAGCTCCAGAGACGGGCGCAAGCCGCAGCTATCAGCGCGGACCCCAGAGACAAGTATGAGATGCTAACGCTGCCGCTGCCGCCACCAAGAAACCTGTGTGCAAGCACAGGTCACTATCCACATGTCCTTTCCCGGGAGCCTGTGCAGCCCGCCACTGCCAGGGTCCCGTGATCCAGGGACAACTTCCCCAGGAGAGCACACGGCACGCCTCAGACTGGTGCAATGTCACGCTGGCCTCTGCTGCCCCAGGCTCGCCCCACATCCGTATCCCTACCTCCCCCCGGGCCTGAGTGAGCCAGAGCCCCAGAATCAGCTACTCCTTTAACCCCGGCCTGTCTCAGCAAAGAACAGACGCCCTCAGGCGACCTACACACAGAGGCGGGTCCAGATCCAAACGTGAACCCCAAGAGCTGTGCGAACAAAGAAGAGAAAGGGAAATCTCTCCCAGCAGCCTCAGGAGCAGCAGATTAAATCTCCACAATCAACTTGATGTACTGTGCATGTCTGGAATACCTGAATAAACAAGGAATCATCCCAAATTGAGGGGGCGGACTTTGGGAGCAACAATACATTTTTTTTTTCCCTTTTTCTCCTTCTGTGAGTGTGTATGTGTATGTTTCTGTGTGTGATTTTGTCTGTATAGCTTTGCTTTTACCATTTGTCCTAGGGTTCTGTCTGTCCGTTTTAGTATTGTTTTGTTTTATTACTTAAAAATTTTTTTCTTAATTATTTATTTTAATAACTCCCTTTTATTATGAGCCATGTGAAGGACAGGCTCTTGGTGCTCCAGCCAGGTGTCAGGGCTGTGGCATTGAGGTGGAAGAGCCAAGTTCAGGACACTGGTCCACAATAGACCTCCCAGCTCCATGTAATATCTAATGGCGACAATCTCCCAGAGATCTCCACCTCAACACCAGGACCCAGATTCACTCAATGACCAGTAAGCTACAGTGCAGGACACCCTATGCCAAACAACTAGCAAGACATGAACACAACCCCATCCATTAGCACAGAGGCTGCCTAAAATCATAAGGCCACAGACACCCCAAAACACACCACCAGACGTGGACCTGCCCACCAGAAAGACAAGACCCAGCCTCATCCACCAGAACACAGGCACTAGTCCCCTCCACCAGGAAGCCTACACAACCCACTGAACCAACCTTAGCCACTGGGGACAGACACCAAAAACAATGGAAACTATGAACCTGCAGCCTGTGAAAAGGAGACCATAAACACAGTAAGTTAAGCAAAATGAGAAGACACGGAAACACACAGCAGATAAAAGAGCAACGTAAAAACCCAACAGACCTAACAAATGAAGAGGAAATAGGCAGTTTACCTGAAAAAGAATTCAGAATAATGATAGTAAAGACGATCCAAAATCCTGGAAATAGAATGGAGAAAATACAAAAAACGTTTAACAAGAACCTAGAAGAACTGAAGAGCAAACAAACAGAGATGAACAACACAATAAGTGAAATTAAAAATTCTCTAGAAGGAATCAATAGCAGAATAACTGAGGCAGAAGAACAGATAAGTGACCTGGAAGATAAAATACTGGAAATAACTACTACATAGCAGAATAAAGAAAAAAGAATGAAAAGAATTGAGGACAGTTTCAGAGACATCTGGGACAATATTAAACGCACCAACATTCGAATTATAGGGGTCCCAGAAGAAGAAGAGAAAAAGAAAGGGACTGAGAAAATATTTGAAGAGATTATAGTTGAAAACTTACCTAACATGGAAAAGGAACTAGTTAATCAAGTCCAGGAAGCACAGACAGTCCCATATAGGATAAATCCAAGGAGAAACATGCCAAGATGCATATTAATCAAACAATCAAAAATTAAATACAAAGAACAAATATAAAAAGCAGCAAGGGAAAAAAACAAGAAACACATAAGGGAATCCTCGTAAGGTTAACAGCTGATCTTTCAGCAGAAACTCTGCAAGCTAGAAGGGAGTGGCAGGATATATTTAAAGTGATGAAAGAGAAAAACCTACAACCAAGATTACTCTACCCAGCAAGGATCTCATTCAGATTTGATGGAGAAATTAAAAGCTTTACAGACAAGCAAAAGCTAACAGAACTCAGCACCACCAAACCAGCTTGACAGCAAATGCTAAAGGAACTTCACTAGGCAGGAAACACAAGAGAAGAAACAGACCTACAATAATAAATCCCAAACAATAAGAAAATGGTAATAGGAACATACACATCAATAGGTACCTTAAATGTAAATGGATTAAATGCTCCAACCGAAAGACATAGACTGGCTGACTATATACAAAAACAAGACCCGTATATATTCTGTCCACAGGAGACCCAGTTCAGACCTAGGGACACATACAGACTGAAAGTGAGAGGATGGAAAAAGATATTCCATGCAAATGGAAATCAAAACAAAGATGGAGTAGCAATTCTCATATCAGACAAAATAGACTTTAAAACAAAGACTATTACAAGAGACAAAGAAGGACACTACATAATGATCAGGGGATCAATTCAAGAAGAAGATATAACAATTGTAAATATTTATGCCCTGAACACAGGATCACCTCAATACATAAGGCAAATGCTAACAGCCATAAACTGGGAAATCAACAGTAACACAATCATAGTAGGGGACTTTAACACCCCACTTTCACCAATGGACAGATCATCCAAAATGAAAATAAATAAGGAAACACAAGCTTTAAATGATGCATTAAACAAGATGGACTTAATTGATATTTATAGGACATTCCATCCAAAAACAACAGAATACACATTCTTCTCAAGTGCCCATGGAACATTCTCCAGGGTCACAAATCAAGCCTTGGACTCAGGACCACATGGCTTCACAGGCGAATTCTATCAAACATTTAGAGAAGAGCTAACACCTATCCTTCTCAAACTCTTCCAAAATATAGCAGAGGGAGGAATACTCCCAAACTCATTCTAGGACGTCACCATCACTTTGATACCAAAATCAGACAAAGATGTCACAAAGAAAGAAAACTAAGAATAAAATATCTAGGAATAAACCTACCTAAGGGGACAAAAGACTGTATGCAGAAAACTATAAGACACAGATGTAAGAAATTAAAGATGATACAGACAGATGGAGAGATAGACCATGTTCTTGGATTAGAAGAAGCCACATTGTGAAAATGACTCTACTACCCAAAGCAATCTACAGATTCAATGCAATCCCTATTCAACTACCACTGGCATTTAGAAAAGAAAAGAAAAGAAAATGGTCAGCAGAACCTAGGGGCAAGACGGGAATAAAGATGCAGACCTACTAGAGAACGGACTTGAGGATACGGGGAAGGGGAAGGGTAAGCTGAGACAAAGTGAGAGAGTGGCATGGACATATGTACACTACCAAACGTAAAATAGATAGCTAGTGGGAAGCAGCCGCATAGCACAGGGAGATTAGCTCGGTGCTTTGTGACCACCTAGAGCGGTGGGACAGGGAGGGTGGGAGGGAGGGAGACGCAAGAGGGAAGAGATATGCAGACATATGTGTATGTATAACTGATTCACTTTGTTATAAAGCAGAAACTAACACACCACTGTAAAGCAATTATACTCCAATAAACATGTTAAATATATATATATATTTCTTATAACCCCTGAACCAACATCTCTCCCAGGAATTCACAGACACAGATGCAGAAATAAGGAGATACATTACCAAAAATGTTCTCTTCAATGTTCTTAATAAACAGTGAAAAACTTGATACCAGCCAAAGAGCCCATTCCTTGTGTTCTGGTTAAATAAAATATGGCATATTCATATAACAAACGAATTGCAGAGCCATTAAAATGAATGCAATAATTCTACTATAAGTAGTAATATTGAAATGCCTAAGATATACTTAGTGGGAAAAAAAAACATCAAGTTGAAAGTAGTCTGTATTTAAAAGGGGAGTGGAGGGGTGGATATACTCCACAAGTTATGTTACCTGTGCCAAATGACACTGGGCTCAGCAGATGAAGTGTGGGCAGAATGGGAGTTTACTTTACTCATATATTTATTATTGTTTAATGTTTTTATCTAGATATCCAGTATTTTATATTATAATTGTAGGTAATAAAAAATCATTTAAAAAATTTTCAAAACCCTTTTGTTCTCTACTCTCTTCTTAGGTGGGCATCTCTTTAACAAACTACTTATTCATTCATTCAACTAACATTTAGTAAATGCCTGTGATGTGTTTGTGACTATCCAACCTTGGAAGTCATACTATGTGTAGGTTAGCTATGCAGTAGACAAGGATCCAAAACCAACTCCATATTGCTTGGTATGACGTGCCTAGAGAAAAGTTTTGATAAGTACAATTCCTAGCTCTGCTTCTCAAAGTTAAGATAAAGCAACTGAACCAAAAATAAATAAGTATCCTTGCCAGGCCCTTCCCCAGCCTTTCCCCAAAATTCTTTGATGGAGTCTTGGAAGGAAAGAAGGTAATGAGAAATTAGGTTCTGTTTGCCCTTCCTCCATTCATATACAGCAGCTCTGGGGAAATGGACTAGCCAGAAAGCAAGCTGCTCCCGACAAAGGGGAAGGGGAAGGAAGAGGTGGAAATGGCAGGAAATCAGTCTATACATAAGTGGGTTCCCAATGTGAGATTGCTGGGTACCATTTTGGTTATTCACATGATGCTCATTTCTTTCCCAATGAATCACCTCATAAAAACCAAGGTAAGTGATGGGCCTACAACCAGGTGATGACTGATCAAACCCACAGCTAGCCACACCTATCCTCTGCCCAGATCACAGTCCTAACCTACCCTGGTGTGGGAGACTGGGTAACTGATGTGTTTGTATCTTTTTCGCCTTTCCTGCTACTTCAATAAATGAACAGATTTCTTTTTCCCTTTTTAGCACCTGAAGTACTGCTCAGTTTAATGGAAATGTGCGGTAAGCTACCTTCGGCACACTGAGGTGGCCTCCTGCCAACAGTCCTGGAACATTCTAGAGAATGTTCAGCAACAGCACAGACAGTGGCGTCTCCAAGAAGAATCTTACCTAGATCCTCACTTTAAGTAAAACTTCTACACGCAAGGGGATGAGAAGAAACACACAAGTTACCTTTACTACCACAGATCTGCATAAGTGTCATGAAAGAGTAATAAATGAACAACTGAAATACTGAGGCAATGAAGAGGAAGGAGAGATAACTCCCAACTGGAGCAAAGTGTGGAATCTCATAAGATAGGTATCATACGAGTCACTCCAGAAGAGCCTATGGATGTGCTATGAGGAGATGGAACATTCTAAGCTCAAGGAACTTGAGTGTAGGGAAAGAACAAGACTCATAAATAGGGAAATATTATGTAGTTTATTTTGGCTGAAAAAGAAGATGTCTGAAGAAAAGTAATGGAGATAAGGTTAGAGACAAAGGTTTGGGTCCTCACACCTTTTGTGTATTATTGTATACAAAAAAGGGGGGAGTGTGAAAGAGGACCTGCACTTCTCAAAGATTCAGAAATAGAATGAGCTGCCATCTGAAAAGAGGGAATCCTTTCACATAAAACTAACTTCTTGAATGTACTATTCTAGTGACAATTTGACAGAACAGCTGTTAATGGACAGAAACTAGATTACTAACTGCCATTCTAGCTCAGTGATGTAACAGTGTCACCAAAGGGGAAAAGAATAAGTCTCATTTTATTTTTTCAGAAAAATTAATATAGGTATTATATTAACTGAAGTGGAAATGTACATGTCTAATAAAAGGTTAGCACTGAGTGGTGCCTGTTACTTGTCATATAAGTAACATAACTTACTACAACAAGTCTTACGAGGTTTGTTGGGAATGTATTCAAATGAGTGGCACCAGAAAAGAAAGCTAGCAAAAACAATCTCCACTCGCCTACACATTGTACATTTGAAATTGGATGTATTATTTCCTGCTAGTTTTAAATTACAACTTCATTCTTGAAGAAAAATGGATTACAAAAGGAATTCAAAAAGGAGCCCACTCAATTTTTGGATGGAAATTTCCCCTAGAAAATAATGTTTCCATTTAATGCTTTTAAAAGATGAAGAATATAATGAAGCCTCAAGAATAAGTGGGATAAAAACACTGATGTCAAAAAATGTTTAACCAGATTTACTTAAAGTAATTTCTATCATTTAAATACCTTAAAATATAGAATACATGGCTTTAAGGCACAGAGATGTAATACAATACTTGCTTATAAAATGTCACGTGAATTTATTCATTCACTCAATGAATGTTTATTGAGTGACTACTACATGAGAGGCACTGGAGACACAGCAGTGAGCAAAAGACAAAATGAGCAAAACTTCTGCCTTCATGATACTTGTATTCTGTCGGGGAGAGAAAACGAAGAGAATAAAGAACAAGAAAAAGGGGAAATGTGTAAAATATGTAGTTTGTTAGAGTGTGATAAGCGCTAAGGAGAAAACGAAAGGACCTTAAATGGCTCTGAGACTTTCTCAGCCATCATTTGTTGACTTCAGAGAGGGCTAAGATCACATGAACCACGATCTAGAGCTCAGAAATGAAAACTGGTCATCATTCCTAACATCTCTTTGCAAATTTGTGCAAAGAGAATATAAACGTAAGAGAGAAAATAGAGCATTTCCTATCTAGAAGTTCTGAGAAGATAATCTGACTTCATCCTTCATTTTCAAGGAGAGACCAATACCCAGCACAGGAATTTAGAATCCTTGCCTCTTAACTTTAACACCTGTACTCTTTTCACTATCTGTTCTAGATGAACACAATATGAGCTGAAAGGGAGCTTTCGGATGATTTAGACCAAGCTCTTCATTTTGTAGATTAAAACTTGAGATCCTGGGAAGTTAAATCCCTTGGCCAAAGTCAGGGTTTATACTGAAAACACATTTCAAACTCACTTCTCCTAGCATCACCTCCTGACTATGCTTCCACAGGCCCACTTCCTCCAGGCTCCAAGATTAATTGCCTGTGCAATTAGCAATTAAAGTGCTTTTCTACTTTTTCAAAATCTTTCTGAATGAGCTTGCAGAGCCTGGCATTGCTCTGTTGCTCTGTTATATGCCAGTTGCGGAGGGTACTCCAAGGCTCAATGGGAATTTTTTTGAAAAACCCATTACATTTTTTTTTCTTTCACTTTGTTTTTATTATTATTTTTTAACATCTTTACTGGGGTATAATTGCTTTACAATTGTGTGTTAGTTTCTGCTGTATAACAAAGTGAATCAGCTATACATATACATATATCCCCATATCTCCTCCCTCTTGCATCTCCCTCCCAACCTCCCTATCCCACCCCTCTAGGTGGTCACAAAGCACTGAACTGATCTCCCTGTGCTATGCGGCTGCTTCCCACTAGCTATTTTACATTTAGTAGTGTATATATGTCCATGCCACTCTCTCACTTTGTCCCAGCTTACCCTACCCACTCCCCATGTCCTCAAGTCCATTCTCTAGAAGGTCTGGGTCTTTATTCCTGTCCTGCCCCTAGGTTCTTCATGACCTTTTTCTTTTTTTTTAGATTCCATATATATATGATAACATACGGTATTTGTTTTTCTCTTTCTGACTTACTTCACTGTATGACAGACTCTCGGTCCATCCACCTCACTACAAATAACTCAATTTCATTTCTTTCTATGGCTGAGTAGTATTCCGTTGTATATATGTGCCACATCTTCTTTATCCATTCAACTGTCGATGGACACTTAGGTTGCTTGCATGTCCTGGCTATTGTAAACAGAGCTGCAATGAACATTCTGGTACATGCCTCTTTCTGAATTATGGTTTTCTCAGGGTATATGCCCAGTAGTGGGATTGCTGGGTTGTATGGTAGTTCTATTTTTAGTTTTTTAAGGAACCTCCATACTGTTCTCCATAGTGGCTGTATCAATTTACATTCCCACCAACAGTGCAAGAAGGAAAAACCCATTACATTTTAAACTACAAAACCACAATCATAACTTGGTAGCTCTCTGAAAAGAGAGTGGAAACTCTTACCTTTTCTTGACTAAAAGTTTTCAAGATGCCATAACAATAGAAGATTGATAATGGGATATAGTTCTGTAAAAATTCCACTATCTTATACATGTCATAGTCAAAAACTTCATTACCTGAGGCAGAAATAATATAGGAGCCAAACAGATTTATTCCAGGCTATTGGGTCTTCCTATCCCATGCCTTCACAAGGATTTTTCTCCCTCTGATCAGGAGGTGGGCTTTGACTTCCATACCAGAAAGTTCCTGACAGACTCTCCTGGCTCTCTCATGCACAGGGGACTGGGCTTCTGCTTCAGGCAGCCTCCCCTACCATCTGAGTCCACACAGATCCCCTGTCACCATCCCAGCACTAAGGAGGCCAGAGTTTCCGTCACTTTCACATCCAGTTGCTTTTCATTCAAGAATATGTTTAGATATGCTGCTTTTCCTAACAAACGTCATGCTTAAAATTCAGAGTCATACAAATATCTCTCTATATAGCTCATATATATATATATATGTGTGTGTATATATATATGAGATATATATAGTCAATCTACTCAGGTGGAGATAGTTAATTCTTAGGGGCTTAAGAATGTTACCATCAATTAACTTTAGAGAATAAAATAATCACATCATTCATCAATTTTCTGAGAAAGCTGCAAAATTAATCTTATCAAGATAAATCACTACTTTTAAAATTGAAACTTGCATCTCTCTGTGTGACAAGTACATATGACTTACATTAAACTAAAAATGTACTTTTTGAAGGAAAAAAGGACTGAGACTAATGACCACTGAGCTGAACTATTAGGGCTGAAAAAGAAATAGCATTATTTGGTGTCAACTTTTTGGTTTATATCAAATGCCTATGACCTCTAACCAAATATCAGCAGCTCCCATTCTTGATGAAGAAAATATATGTTTAAGGAGCTATTACAATTTGTCTCACCTACTTAAAACAAGCAAACTAAGTAATCAGCAGCAGAACACGCCTTACAATACAATGATAATGCCTTGGTCCAATAAAACCAAGTGGGAAAATTACCATTGCTGCAAAAAATCTCTCCAATAAGAGTGGGAGGGAGGGAGACGCAAGAGGGAAGACATATGGGATCATATGTATATGTATAGCTGATTCACTTTGTTATAAAGCAGAAACTAACACACCATTGTAAAGCAATTATACCCCAATAAAGATGTTTAAAAAAAAAAAAAAATCTCTCCAATAAAAGCAACATTAGCGATAAGGCTGTTTGGTTTTCCTGTGAAAGTTCTGTGCTACAACCCAGCAATGTCACGACACTTCTTCCCTCAGATCCTCATCCAACGCAGACACTAACAGAAGGATTAACGGGTTTACAAGGTAGGGTTTCAGGTCCTAACTGTTATCTTCTGGTTAGCCACTTGTTAACTGTGATACCAGCTTTTATTAGAGAGTGCCAATTGTGTGCGTGTGTGTGTGTGCGAGTGCATGTACAGACACACACAGATATGTGTGTTTAACTGTCAGATTGTGTCTAACACAGTCTGATTCTTCCGAGTGAGAAACTTCTTTTTGTTCCAAAAGCCTTTTCTAGCAGCTACTGCTTTCTCTAATTTGTGTCACTTGTTTCTAACTCCCTTCCTTTCTGCCTTCATTTTCCTTAGCTGTGTTACCAAGTATTAGCTGGCCCTCCACTCTCAATTCCTTCTTTTGCACAGCTCACTATTAAGTGAGCATTTCTCTCCTTAAGCTGGCTTCTTTCAAACTCTTCACAGAGTCCCCTGGTTGCCTAGTGGTTAGGATTCTGGGCTTTCACTGCTGTGGGCTGGGTTTAATCCCTGGCCAGGGAACTGAGATCCCACAAGTCCCACAGCCAAAAAAAAAAGGAACCAGCAAACTCTTCACAAAGCCCTAACATTATTGCCAAAACATCAAATGATTGTTTTGTAGGATCAAAATGGCATCTTGTAAGAAAATACATAATAAAAGGTGCTAAATTTGGCTAGTACACAACTACGAATTAGAACTATAATAAGTCAAAAGAACTAGGGTGGGATAGATCTGAATTTTAGGCTCTGGTCTCTGCTAGCTTATGACCTTGCTAAAGTTCTTCCTCATCTCTAACAGAGTATAATAATATCTATATCACAAGACTGCTACACAGGCTACCTGAAGACATGGGAAACACCTAGCACAGTACCCAGTATGGAGTGGGCACTCTGTAAAAATTAGTTTCCTCCTTCCTATAAGCAGGTGTCTGGAACTACCACAGGTATAAGAAGTACCCTCAACTAACCACAATCCAGCTTCTAATCCTTCCAGCTCCCTTCGTTCCACTGAGAAAAGCTGATAGCATAATTTTCATTATGTACAATGAAAATACCATTACCCCACCAGAAATTTCACATGTAAGTGCCACTGTGGGTGAAGTTCCATAACAGAGGCAACTAAGCAACATGTTCGGTTACCAACAAAAATGTAACAAAATTCTATAATACTTTCATTTTTAAATAATGGACTTTATATTTTAGAGTAGTTTTCGGTTTATAGAAAAATTGAGCAGAATGTTCAGAGGCTTCCTGTAGACCCCTTCTTCTCCCCCAACTTCCCACAATTTCTCCTATTATTAACATCTTGCATTAGTGGGCTACATTTGTTACAACTGATGAACTACTATTGAGTATCATTATAAATTAAGGTCCATAGATCACATTCACTCTTGTGTTGCACATTCTGTGGGTTCTGACAAATGTGTCCACCATTACAGTATCACACAGAATAGTTTCACTACCCTAAAAATCCCCTGTGCCTTTAACTTTTAAAATAAGAATATGTTTTACTCTGCTTATGAAAGTAAAATATAGTCACTGCAAAAAAAATTTTTTTCAACCATTTCAGAAGGTAAAAAAGCAAAAAGATCCATCATAATCCCAGCTGGTATATAACCATAATTAAGTGCCTTTCTGCCTTTTTTTCCTATATGCTACCATATATGTATGTAGGTGTAGGGGTGTGTGTGTGTGTGTGTGTGTGTGTGTGTGTGTGTGTGTGTGTGTGTGTACGTACTCTCTTGTATATTCTCTTTATTCACTGTAAGTTAAACAGACATAATGTCTACAAAAAAGGAAAGGAAAATTCCTCAGAATTTCTACAGTCTTGGTTAAATCTCTCAAAGGAGACCAGGTGTAGTCCTTCAGTATATGAGAATCCATTTGTTAAGTGGCCTGACTCAGTCACAACTCTTCAGAGCTTCTGCACCGTCCTACCTTGATCTCAGGCCACAAATTTCCATGTTGTTTCCAATTCCCTAACCCACCAGCCCTACCTCAACAAAGCAAGGGATAAGACAGACCACAGTTAAAAGACAAGGAGTTATTTCAAGTCCTGTCCTTCCTGCCTTCCTAAGTCTTAATATATCAAAAGGTGTTTATAATTAATTTTAGGAGAGTGCCCTGTTCTGGTTGTTCTGCTGGATACTTTTGGCAAATCACTATAAGGCTTTAAAGAAAACTAAAAGCCTTCTTATATTTTTATTTTTAAAGATCATAAACTTTCCAAACTTTACAGTTCAAGTGACAGGTAAGACTTGAGTTCCGATCATCCCTTTGTTCTTGAAAATCACTCTGCCAATCTACCCAGTGGGGGTAACTGCACTCGCTATCTTTTTTACTCATTTAAAATAAAACAGGGCTTTGAAAGGAAGATAGGGAGGCGCTAGTCTAGAAGAGACAGGAGAAAAGAACATCTTAGCTTGAAAGACTAACAGCTTCCAGTGACAGTAAGAAGGTAATAAGACAGTCAGTCCTTCTTAGCAGGAAAATAGATGTAGCCTGTCCTCTGAAACAAGTTATTTCTAGCCTCTCATCCATCTATCCCAAAGTTTAAATGACAGCTTAACTCTCACCCTTCATTCTTTTTATATCTTTCCAGATGTCTATAGTAGGTACACAATAAGTATTGGCTGCATTGAACTGAATGCCCCAGCAAGCAAACCTGTGTGTCGGTACAGAAAGGAGGGATGAAGAATCACCATAACGCTAGGAAACAATTTCAAAAGGGGAAAAAATTCACTATCCACAAGGAACACATTTCACTTTGATTCTGAATGAAAACGGTGCATAGAACTCTACTGTCTATAATAAATTACATTTCAGTAAAACCAATGGTTTATGTTAGATACATAAAAGTAAGCATAGCATCCAGTGATGTTATTTGGAAGAAGTCTAAAAGATGACCAGAAAATACAAGTGTTTGTTTCTTACATGTAATACATAAGGTTTCTATCACTACAAGACCTCTCTAAGACTCCTGAGGCACAAATCTGCCATTCGTTTCTGAATCTTGAGACATACCTTGCAGCAAGTAGAGACCATTAAAGTACTGCGCTCTAAGGAAATGAACAGTTGGGGTGGGAGGAAATAAGCAAATGGGCTTCCCCGCTTATGACCTTTGTTACTAGAAAGCTATCTTGCTGTGGATTCTACCACATTGGAAGAGCAAGTTCATTACGACTAATGAACTTCGCCATAGGGAGGCAAGGGCATAAGCAGAGTGGGAAAAAGCACAGGGCTAGAACTCTGGAGGCTAAGCTATAGTCTCCATTCTATACTATTGGCTATGGAATCTCGGGTAAGTCAGTGCACCTCTGAGACTTAATTCATTTCCTCACTTCTTAATATGAATGGGTGGGACCAGAGCTCAACATTTTTTTCATCCAAACTTTCTGCCAAACTTTCTCACTTGACTGCCAGCACATCCGTCACAGCCAAGGGAATTCTGATCAGTGTATGTTCTGTAATTTATATTATGGAAACAGGTACACTACGCAGTAAGTCCTATTAGTAGTACCACCAAAATACATCCAGACTCCATTCACTTTTCCCCTTCTCCACACTATCACCCTAATTTAAACTACCAACATTTAAATTTACCAATATTTAAACTTCCTGGTCTACTAAAAATACAAATGCAAAGTAGTCTCTTGAAACTTAAATCTGTTTATACCATTCCCCTGTAAACAAACAAACAAATCCTTCAATTTCTTCCCAATTACTCCAGTGGCTTCCCATTGCACTGATAATAAAGTCATAACTTTTTACACACAAGGTCCTACTTTACCTGACCTGTCTCTCTGTCTCATTCTCTACACTTTACCTCCAGCCTACTTGTTTTTTTACTAATCTTCAAACAAATCAATCCATATTCAGACATATTCCTATTATTTTAACAAACTAAATCTATGTGATAAATCAAGGTTTTGTTCTCAGAGAACACCTATTAGCATCTTTGATTAATGTATTTTTCAAAGTAATTTCTAGGAAGATACATTAATTATATATGCTAAGTAAGAGATACAAAGTAGAAATATGACCTCTAACTGATTCCATCTCATTTTCAGATCACTTGCTTATAAAAGCCCTTACATTAAAGGTTCATAAAATCACTGATCTTTTTAACCATAAGACTATCACAGGACAAACACCAACAACTAATAATTGATTTCATTACCACTGAGGGATCTTTTAGTCACTGCCTGAACAGTTCATAATGAAGCAATTGGGTAAAATAGTCTCCACAGTTTTAAATTGTTGTTAAGATCATGGGAACTATTACGCAATATCCAAAGTTCACACTCTTAAGGAATTTGAAAAGAGATGCAACTTAAATCTATAAAACATGTGGGGAGGGGTATTCATTTTCACAACAAAAACAAATTTAACCAAATGACTGGGTCTATTTTTAAGTCCTTCTTGAAAAACCTTACCAGCTTTGGGAGGGGCGGGGATATTAATACTTAAAAGTCTACTAAACAATATACATGCTTGGAAGCCAAACTAATGATTGACATACTAAACTAAATCTTGCTATACCAATCAGACCATCTGGTACATTTCTACCCAAACTCTCTACCCCACGAATAAATCAAGGACACCCAAACCCATGCTGTCTTATCTAGACTTCCCTCCATTCACATCAATCAAATAAACAAAAAAATCAACTCCATTACATTGTTTAATTATGCCATTCATGTTCATTTTCATTTTCTAACTAGATACAAGCATCTTGAATGCCGAGATTATTCCTTAAAATTCTTGTTCTGTCCCCAGAACAGTGGTTTCAAACTTCAAAACTTTACAAATGAGATCCCTTGTTCATAAGCCTCAAAGATTCTGGTTCAGCATAGCTGGGGTGAGCCATGGAATCTGTGCAGAGCCATATTCCCATTTCCCCAAGGGATTCTGATTGTGTGGGATGTTGGCGAATCAAAGCCACAGAGCCCTTACATTGCACTCATATCATGGCCAGTTTCACAAGTTTTAGAAATGAGGTGGTTTCCAATATCAGTCAACTAATAGTTGGGAGGGAATCCCATCTTTATAGAACATGAAGGAGATCTGAAATGGAAATAAGCCTGTGAAACGGTAAGTGGTAGAGCCCGGTGATTGTGAGTCCCACAATCTCACTGCTCAGCTACTTCTCCAGAGAAAAGACAAGGGCAGTGTTCAGAGCTAAGCACTGACATGGAGGATGACAAGGTGAGTGTAGGAGGTGTGGGAAGCAGATGGCTAAGAGCACGAGAAGAGACTGTACAGGCACCACTGACAGCTCTAGAAAGTTCACCGAGTCCTAACCCATGCGACCTTTCTCATCTCCACTGACCACCCTAGGGATACTAGCCAGATACTAGCCCACTACTCTGAGTACCTTCCTCTAAAAGAACTTCTTCAAAGTCTTTTATATAAGCTCCTCTTCATGACCTACACTCTGAAGTGAAAGTATTTTTATCATACTTGATCTCAGGCCCGTATCTGCTTAAGATAAAGTAGAGAGTGCTTCATGCACTGTACAGCACTATTAAAACATAGGAGCTTATTTTATCCTCAATGATACTTCGATACTTAGCAACACATTCTTTTTTTTTCATCTGAGGTGCTATTTTAAAAATTCAAATTTATTTAAGGGATTTTCAGGTATATATTTTAAGCACTGTTACCTTTTCTAAAATACTAGGTATTTTACTATAAACTACTCCGTATGTAAGGTGACTTTAAAAAAAAACTATAAATGGCAATGTCTAATGTACATTCCATGCTAAGGATGACAAGTTACTTTAGCAATTCTAAGTCCTCAAATAATTTCAAGTATTCCATTTTATTCTCAGCTTTGTGCTTACGCCACTAATTTTACTTCTGTTTTTTTTTATTATTATTTTTTATTTTTTTGCGGTATGAGGGCCTCTCACTGTCGTGGTCTCTCCCGTTGCGGAGCACAGGCTCCGGACGCGCAGGCTCAGCGGCCATGGCTCACGGGCCTAGCCACTCCGCGGCATGTGGGATCTTCCTGGACCGGGGCACGAACCTGTGTCCCCTGCATCGGTAGGCGGACTCTCAACCACTGCGCCACCAGGGAAGCCCTAATTCTGGTTTTATATAACATAAAACAAAACAAGAGGAAAATGAAATCAATCAGCTAAGGGCCCACTGACAAGTGTTTCAATTAGGCTCTCTTATGTGTAGCTTACAAAAGACTCCCTTCAGCCACTTCATCATTCAGGAGGGGTGCAAGCAGTGAGGGAGGTGGGGAGGAAGGTCACTGTCAATAAGTAAGACATGGGGCTTCCCTGGTGGTGCAGTGGTTGAGAGTCCACCTGCTGATGCAGGGGACACGGGTTCGTGCCCCGGTCCGGGAAGATCCCACATGCCGCGGAGCGGCTGGGCCCGTGAGCCATGGCCGCTGAGCCTGCGCGTCCAGAGGCTGTGCTCTGCAACGGGAGAGGCCGCAACAGTGAGAGGCCCGCGTACGGCAAAAAAAAATAAAATAAGTAAGACAATAAGGAATCTAAAACCAGGAATTGAAATGCCTCACAGAGACTTGAACCCAAATCAGTCCATCATTCACTCAATAAATATTTATCTAGTGTTTGCTATGCGTCAAGCCCTGGGGATGCAGCTATAACTCAAGACAGGCATAGCCCTTACTTTTATTGGGCTTTCATTCTAATGAGAAAGTAATTCATTCATTCATTCATTCATTCAGTATGTTGTATTACAAGTGTTACTGAGCACTTACTGGTGCCAGGAACTATTCTAGGTGCTGGGGTTATAGTAATGAACTTGTAAACAATAAATGAATAAATAGACAGGACAATGCCAATTGCTGGTGAGGACTATGAATAAAAATCAATCAGTAAGAGACCATAGTGATGGGGACTACGGTACAGTGCCGGTGCCGGGGGAGTGAGGAGGGATAGGGAGGGAGTTGAAATCAGAAAGGGTGATCAGATGGTCAGATGTACTCCCTGAATACGTCTCTGAGGAGGTAATTTTTGATGTGATGGACATGTTAATATTACAGAGTAGAGAGTCGCAGGAAGAGGCACAGGTAAGTACAAAGGTCCTGTGGGAGAACCTCAGGTCAAGGAATAGCAAGGAGGCCAGTCTGACTAAGGACACTTAACGGACACGAGGCTGGAGAGAAGCCAGGATCTAGGACAGATAGGTAAAGAATCTGGATTTCAGTCTATTACGATTAAAGCCATACGAGGGCTGACAGTGGTACCTATCTGATTTATGTTTTCAGACCAAGCCAACTGCTGTGTGGAAGACAGACGATGGACAGGAGTGGGGGTAACTGTGGAAGCAAAAACAAACAAATAAACAAGAAAAAAAACCACTAAGAGGCTATTTAACAATAGAGCTCAAGCTAGATATAACGACAGCTGAGGCGGTGGTGAGAAGCTGTTAGATTCCCGATCTGATCTGCAAGTGGAGCCAATAAAATTTATCAATGGACTAGATGTAGGAGGTGAGAGAAAGAGGCAAGTCAATCCTAATAACCTCATCTCAAAACTGTCCTTCAAGATGAATCTTTTGTGAAAAGCCTTTAGTTGTATTTGAAATTCACCCTGCCACATTTTTTTTTTCATTTTTTATAAATGTATTTGTTTGTTTATTTATTTTTGGCTGAGTTGGGTCTTTGTTGCTGCACGTGGGCTTTCTCTTGTTGCAACGAGTGGGGTCTACTCTTCGTTGCGGTGCGCGGGCTTCTCACTGCGGTGGCTTCTCTTGTTGCTGAGCACAGGCTCTAGGGCACGTGGGCTTCAGGAGCTGTGGCACGCGGGTTCAGTAGTTGTGGCTCGCGGGCTCTAGAGTGCAGGCTCAGTCTGAGCAACTAACCACACGGGCTTAGTTGCTCCGCGGCATGTGGGATCTTCCCTGACCAGGGCTTGAACCCGTGTCCCCTGCATTGGCAGGTGGTTGCTTAACCACTGTGCCACCAGGGAAGCCCCCTGCCACTTTTAGAACAATACATTTACATATAATATAAATGTCACACAAGACCTCAAATATCTGAACTCTAAAAGGATACTACTTTACCTTTCCTTACCATGATTCACGGTCACTGTTTAGTCAGTGAGTCATTCAATAAGCAGATAAGTATCTCAGTCAGACATAGCTCGAAACTCAGCATAGCTGTCATGAGCCAGATTCTAGTGTTGCGGCTTGAGACAGACAGGTATGAGAGATACAGAGAATTCAGTAGTAGTAGATCAAAACAGCTTTAAGAGTTCTGACCTAACCAGACAAGAAAAGTATGAAAAGAATATAAAATTCCACAAGAAGTAGAAGAGATTAGCTGAAAGAAGTTAAGTGCCTCTGATTTGTAGCACTGCAGATTCAAATGAGGTAAAAGAATTAAGAATAGAGACCTGGAATCCTCCAGGTGTGATACTGAGTATACAAAATTGTGTAGCATGTCCTCCAGTGGCTAGGGAAGAATACCCGTGACATCCATGCCCTCCACCAGGTCTCAGACCTCTGGCTGGTAAATTACTTAAGTCGCTTTATATAATGAACCTGCTCTTCCTGGGATGACAACTCTAAATCACTCTGGGTGGGAAGAACTCCAGGAATGTTTAGTTTTAAATAGAGACACAGGACTTCCCTGGTGGCGCAGTGGTTAAGAATCCGCCTGCCAATGCAGGGGACACGGGTTCGACCCTGGTCCAGGAAGATCCCACATGCCGTGGAGCAACTAAGCCTGTGCGCCACAACTACTGAGCCTGCACTCTGGAGCCACGAGCCACAACTACTGAAACCCACGCTCCTAGAGCCCGTGCTCCGCAACAAGAGAAGCCACTGCAGTGAGAAGCCTGCACACTGCAGTGAAGAGTAGCCCCCGCTCGCCACAACTAGAGAAAGCCCTCACGCAGCAAGGAAGACCCAATGCAGCCAAAAAATAATTAATTAATTAATTAAAAAAATAAATAAATAGAGACACAATGATCAAATCGAACCCGTAGTATTAAAATCTCTAACGTTAAGTTTAGGAATCGTTGTGTAAGCATCTGGACAAAGTTCAATATTTACTTGATAAAATGTTTATTATGTTTAAGACAGTTTGATATATTAACAGACTATACTCGTAATTTCAAATTAATTTATTTTAAATTTGTGATTTTCAACTGAAAGGTGTAAGAGAATTTTCCTAGGTTCTCCTTAGTATTGGAATTCTTAAGATGAACTTTATAAATTTTGTATTATGGGGTTTATGAGAATAGTTTAGGTACTTCGAGAAGTTCTGGTTATTAGATCAAGGCACTCGAATGCTTAAAAAGAACAAAATACATTAAATTTATACATGCAATTTAAAAGTGTTTATGGGAATTTAATTAATTAGGTCTGTAATTGGGACTGATTAAGGCTGTTTATTAGTACTCCTCTCGATTGTTTCGAATGGTAACCAAGCAGGAAAACATCCTTCCAGCTTCTCCCCGAAGTCCGCTTACCCACTGGCAGGAGAAAGGCTGGAGTTTGCAAACTTTGCTGGACTCATACTTTAAAGTATACAATCTTCCCCACTCCCAGCCTCCCACTCGCATAAGAATGGTGTGTTTATCTTGACTTTCATCTATATACTCAGTGTCTACTTGTTCTCTAGGTAAAAAGAACTGAAGTACCCAAAGGAGTTGAAAACCTATGTCTGCACAAAATCCTGCACAAGAATGCCTACAGCAACTTTATTCATAGTTGCCAAAAGTTGGAAGCAACTAAGATGTCCTTCAGTAGGTGAATGGTTAACTATATGTTATATCCATACAATGGAATATTATTTAGTGCTAAAAAGAAATGAGCAATCAAGTCCTGAAAAGGCATAGAGGAAATTTAAATGCATATTAGTAAATGAAGGAAGCCAATCTGAAAAGGCTACATACACTATGGTTCCAACTATAGGACATTCTGGAAAAGGCAAAACTATAGGGACGGTGAAAGATCAGTTACCGCCAAGGGTTGGATGGGAGTGAAGGTAGTGAGGTGATTAACAGAGCACAGGGGATTTTCAAGGCAGTGAAACCATTCCGTAGAAGACTGTAATCGTGGATACATGTTATTATGCATTTGTCAAAACCCATAAACCTGTACAACACAAAGTAAAGTCTAATGTAAGCTATGGACTTTAGTTAATAATGTTCATTTATCAATTTAACAAATTTTGTGCCACGGGAGAAGGGTGTATGGGAACTCTCTGTATTTTATGCTCAATTTTTTCTGTAGGCTTAAAACTATTCTAAAAAAGCAAAGTATATTAATTTTAAAAACACACGCAAAAAAAGAAAAAACACATGCGTAAGTAACTGAGTATTCAAGTTTAGAGAAAAAGAAAATTTTAAAACAATAAAAAATTTTAAAATTAAGCCTTTCTTTTTCTCTTTTTCTTTCTTTTTCTTTCTTCTTCCTTTCTTCTCTCTCTCCCTCCCTCCCTCCCTCCCTCTCTCTCTCTCTCTCTCTCACCCCTTCCTTCCTTCCTTCCTCCCTCCCTTCCTTCTTTCTTCCTTTCTTTGACCTTCCCCAATTTTGCCTTCAAACTTCTCCACAGATATGGCCAGCAGTGCCAGGGATACTGAGCTCATAAAAAAAGAAATGAAGAAATCAGTGTTTCATTTAAGAATTTAATCAAATAAGTGGACAATGGCATACAAGGCTTGTTGGTTGCTAAATTATAGCATTTAAGAGCTTCCCCCTAAGTTCCTAGAACTTGAACTCAGACATTCACATACAGTTCACTCCAACAGCTGGAATTAATTGGCATCCTTGCTCAATTTCTCTGAAAGGAATTCTCCTAAGATAGCTATAATTGCAAAAGCAGTTTCTTGAAATTTCTATCCAGATGACTAATCAGGTCTTTAATTTAAAAAATAAAACTTCTAAGAGTTTTGACTAACAGAAACATAACTACCACACTCTGTTTGATCATTCTGATGTTAATTTACCCTTAAGGGGTCCTTTCCAAAACAGAATTAATAAAAGTTTTAAACAATGATAAATAAATTTATGATATAGAAACTTAGTCAAACAGAAGTAGTCCTATTAGCAAAAAAATCCATTAAAAATAATTCACACTTATTTCCCAAGTCCCTAATATTAAAGTTCATCCTATGTGAAAAGTTCTGTTAGTAAGAACTATATTTGCTATACTTTGCGTATCAAGCTATCTTTTTTTTAAAAAAGTCATCCCAAAAATTTTGATCTAAAAATAATCACTTCTAAGTTATCAGCTTTATACAGGCAAGGGCAGGGCAACCAAAACAGTAAGTATGAAATGTTTTCTAGCTCTGAAAAATTCCCTCTAAGAGTACTTGAATTTAATTTTTAGAAATAATTATATGGTTTTAGTGGTTTTCATAAGGCATTTTACTTAAAAGAGATGATTTTCAAATGACTAAAATGTTACCATTATCTCTCATTTATACAAAAATTTTCCTGGAGGGCCCTAGGGACCCATTACAACTCTCAATTGCTAAATTGGAGGCATCCTCCACTAAATTAGCAAGCTCCGGCCCAGATCAGATGCTCACTTACATATAAACACAACTGCAGACTCATAGATGGCTACATTTCAGCCTGTGACTTGTACAAAGTACAGAAGTCGTCTCTACCTCCTGGCTACACTGTGAAACTCACACTTAACAGCTAAGTACATAAACTTTAGTTGTGTACATAATCCTATTCTTTATGAATAGACCTTAAGTGATTCAGATATTAATTTGGCCATGAATTGTGAACTGAAGCCAAAATTTCAACAGCATAGGCTATACAACCAAAGGTAACCTTTCATGATTTCCTGAGGAGAATATAATTGCTTGTTTGAGCCAAGAAGGGCATAAACTGCAAATCCATCAAAACAACTTAATCAGCAAATATCTGACATATTGCCAGCAAAGGGCAGTTCAATCCTTGTGGCCATTTGATGCAAAGCTATTACTGTCTATTTTTATTACTATTTTAAATTATTATTATTATTATTGGTATTATATCATCATCACCATATTATTATTATCACCACCATGTGTATTTCTTTACACTGTTACAAACATAACTTCTTTTGTAGCACTTGACAATTCATAAACCCAGGAGAAGGTTACAGTAGTCCCATAGGGCAAAACGGAAAAGTACAATATTTCTTAACCCTTTTTAAAGATACTTTAAAGAAATTGATGCCCTGCTTTGCTGAGTAACTTGTCCAGGACTACTGAAAAGCTAACCAGTGGCAAGGGCTTGACACCAGTTCTTCTCACTCCACACCCACATCCTTTCCACGAAACCATGCTACCTTTTATTAGCTACTGTTCCACTGGGATTTAAAAGAGCAGAGGTAGAATTATGGAGAAGGTAGCTTCCCTCAGAGCAGTTGTTTCCAAAACAATTGTGGTTCTATCCTCTACAAATACGTGTTCACTCTTAGGATGATGCAGACAGCTACAAGGGTTTTGGACACCTGTCCCACTCCCTCACTAACTGTGTGGCTCTGGGCAAGCTGCATCCCTTTTCCTGAAGCTTTGTTTTTTTCACCTATAAAATGGAGGCTATGGCAGCAGCTATACCTCACAGGGTAGTTGTGTGGATTCGATAACATATAAAGTAGGTAGTCAAGTGCCCAGCTCAGAGTCCGTGCAGAATTCCTAAAAGGGGAAGAGAATCACAGGGAAGGAACTCCAGGCTGCGCTGGCCCCAGTACAGTGAGAGAGACTGAACTGGGAGAAGAGGATAAGGAAACTGCTATTAATTCATATTGTACTAAAGCTCATCCACTAAGGAGCCACACAAACTCTGTGACTCTGAAACTCTGAAACTTTCTTTCAGAAAATTTCATCCCTTGAGCTCAAATACAATCTTTCTAGGAAACTTCTTCCATCTCATCACTCTCAGCATTAATTTTTTTGGCTGTGCCACCTACAAAAATAATCAAGGAATAAAAGAGCCACTCTCTGATCCTCTACTACGAGGCTAGCATTCTGCTGGATTCTGCCAAGAATACTGAAGAAATGAAATACTACGTGCCACCTTCCAAAATAATATAGCACTGAAGACAAGAACAGCTCACACAAAGCTGCTGAAGAAATGTGATAAAATATACAATGAAGTACAGAATTGTACAGTACTAACTATAAGCAGGACTAACAGATTGGGTATGAAAGAACAGAAGACTTGGAGGAAGGGACATTGCAGGTGGGGGGACAACAGAAGCCAAGGACTGAAGGCCTGAGGGTGACAGTGGGCAGTGGAGGTTGTGGGCAGGGATCTCAAGGAGGCTACGGAGCAGACTCTATACCGAAGATAATCCTTACTGCACTGGAGGGCAGGCAGGGGATGGTGAGAAACCGAGTTCAGCAATAGGTATGGTAGGGCCAGATAATGGACGGCCCTTCATAGTCAGGCAGAGACATTGACCCTGATGAAGCAGACCGGAGGGAAGCACTTCAGGTTCCTACACAGGGAAGGGCAATGTTGAATGTGGTTGGAGTGAACCCCGTAGGGCTCAGCTCACAGTCCTCCTCACTGCCAACACACCCATCTCTCAGCTACTGCTCCACCGCTGTGTACTTTAGTGGGAAGAGCCCTTGGCTGCAGGAACAGCCTCCCCCAGTTCATGCCTCCTCTCAGGGGGTGACTTGCTCAGAACCAGGCACTTGGGGAGGCAGAAAGGGAGAGAATAACACATGGTTACAGGGAAAAGGAGAGCCATACAGGAGAGGAAATCAGAGACTGTGAAATGAGTCACATCAGGCGCCTCTTGGTAGAGCTGAGGGTGTTGAAGGGTCTGGTCCTTTGCCTCCATTTGTGAGAGCTCTGAAGACCCATCCCAGGTCTGAAGCACTCTATAGGATCAGTTACACATTCACTGCAAGTGAACTTCTCCCTGTTCAACCTGCCTTCCTTACTTCCTTGCAGGTGAAAGTATCTGCACTTCCCATTAACCTGCATGCAGCCCTGCCACTGAGCCTGTTTCCAGGGAACCTGACCTAAGACTATGCTTAAAGAGGATGAATCCAACAGAAGAATGTAGAAGAAACTGAAAGGCTGGACCCATGAATCAGAGGAGCCCAGAATGAAAGTTATTTCATGACCTTCACTACTTTATATCTGGATAGGAAAACAGTAAGGAAGATGGAAAAGTAGAGGATGAAAGTGGAAGTCATTTTGATGAAACTCTGCAAACATGGAGACCGATTACATATATGGAGAGAGAGGAGTCTAACGTAACATGACCCCAGCACAGATAAACGAGTTTCTCTCAGTCAGTGAAAATAATGTTATGCCTGAACACAATGAGATAATTGGTCCTGGGGCATCCAAAACACTTGGGTTGAGTTGGGTTGAGTTGGAGAGAGTAGCAGCACATTCAATGAGTTATACTAGGTTGCCTGAATTTGGGGGTATGAATAGTCAAGGCTAGAGATGTGGTTTGGGAAATCGGCAGAGAAGTGACAGCTGGTACCATAAGGGTCGTGAACTCTCGTGAGGAAGTGAGGAGAGTCAAAACCATGGATTTCAGGATGCCCTCAGGAAGCACAAAGATAAGGCCTCTGCAGAGAAGAAAGGGGTCTTCAAGATGCCAGATTTAGCAGATAAAAATACAACAGAATGCCCAGTGAAATGCTGCAAGGGACATACATTCTTCAGTGATAGCAGCAAACAGTGTCAAATAACAAAATAGTGTTAAAGATGACCAAGAATTTGAAAAGGTCATGAGTTTTTGCTAAGTGGAGTTCACTCGTAACCTTTAAGGGAAAACATTCTAGTTTTTATTTGAAAAATCCTATAAAAGATTTGATTCCTGTGTTTGAACAACCGTGTGCGCTTTCTTAGCATTTTGATTTCTGGTTAAATTATTCTTTTACCAAAATTGCTTCCAAGGGGGGAATTTCACTGCTCCTCAAGAGAAAGGACAAATGTTCAGCATTAGAAATCCTCCTCTTCCAACTGAGAGAAGGTTAACATTCCTCAAAAATCTGGCAGCTCTCAAAAGGCTGGTTTTCTACATTAATATATGCATTTTAAATGACCATTTAAAACCTTTAAAAAATGTATTCTCTCTCTTCTCTAAAGACTACAAGTTGCTTCGAGTGATTCCATGAACTCAGGGGACCCACAGCAATTAAAAGGAAGACAGTTCCCTACATGTTTATGTCTATGTCTTTTTTTAAAAAATCACACTCACCAGGGAAATGAAAAACATGAATTGCACTTATTAAACAACACGAGTTACCTAAAATAAGCTTTAATTCGGAGGGATGTTTCGATGTGTATTTTCATGTGCACGTATACAGAAAGGGTTGTAGTCTGGAAATATTAGCATTGAAGAAAGCTTCCTAGATATCCTATGGGCCACATATGCATAACAAATCATTTCAGTTACTTACTTGCAAGCAAAGAAAAATAAACATTCTTCATAAGAAAAGTCTATAGGTTTGAAAACCTTAGCTCTTGACTGTCATCTCAAATTTGCTTTTGCACTATAGTCCATCTCTGAAATACAAAAGGCCGTGTACTGCCCTCCAATGACGCATAAAGCTTCCACTAACAACTCCATGCAGAGACCAAGGCAATATATCACCATACTTAAGGATTTGCCTAGATGCTTTATGAAGCCCAAAAGCAATACACAGGTTTATCAAATCATTGAAATAATATGCCCATGAAATAATATACCCATACCCATAATAAAATACCCATATATTTCTCTGGTCATATTTTTGCTCCAAGTACAGCAATATGTATAATAACACAACAACAAATAAAGAAGTTGGGTAACAAATTATACGTCTATACACACACACAAAAAATTGTCCATTTGTTCTTTGTGGGTTTTAAGATTTTTCTTTACTCAGAACATTACAGATTGAAGAAGGTTTTACTTTAAAAAGGCAGGAACTTGTCAGCCAAGTATTTTCAATAATCTACTACTGAGGTAAAAATCTTCTGGAAACATAAGAAGTATCTGAAAGTATAGTTTTTCAAGCTGTAGTTAAGCTACCAGCGCTCTCTAATTCTGAAAACTTTCAAGCCTGCATGTGAAAACAAAATTGTATCATAAGCAGCTGTGTTTTCATGTTTTTCTATTTTCAGTTTGATTTAGCTCCCCTGATAGAGCAACATTTTAAAAATATTTTCTTTTGCACTAATTATTCCACGATGAGCAGTATCAATAAGTTCTGCAATATTAATCAACTTAAAATTAGCAGGATGTCTAGTATTTGGTTAATCTATGTTCCAACAGTTAATAGGTTATGGGTGAATCCTGCCAGGCAAATTTCGATTGTTTTCTAACACATTCATGATTCTGCTAGAGATGGCTGCATGTGTTAGGCTAAGAAAGGAAGTTTGGAGCATGAATTGGGTACTGATCTATGACTCTGGGCTAGTCAAGTACAAATCACTTAAGGGTTAAGTCTTAATCTCTCCGATCCTGCCTCTAGGAAGTGGTACATCCTCGTGTTAAGAGCTGTGCTGTAGGGTCAGATGCACATGCATTCGAATCCATTTGGTTATCAACTCTGTGGGTTTACAATCTGCTGGTTAGAATGGGTCGGTGGTGGAAGTTACTGGTTCCCTATAACACCATCAACCATCTGTAATATTCCAAATGTATTAATGTAACAGGGGCAGAGGGAAAGAACTACTCCAGATGCACATCAACCCTGGAAGTCCCAGGGAAAGTAGAAATGTTTAACTGTTTCCCACAGGCTTACAACTATTTTGATACATTTAAAGGCACTTGGAGGGGTTTCCCTGGTGGCGCAGTGCTTAAGAATCCACCTGCCAATGCAGGGGACATGGGTTCGAGCCCTGGTCTGGGAAGATCCCACATGCCGCGGAGCAACTAAGCCTGTGTGCCACAACTACTGAGCCCGTGCGCCTGGAGCCCGTGGTCCACAACAAGAGAAGCCACCACAGTGAGAGGCCCGCGCACCGCAATGAAGAGTGGCCCCCGCGTGTCACAACTAGAGAAAGCCAGTGCACAGCAACGAAGACCCAACGCAACAACAAAAAATAAATAATTTTTTAAAAAAAAAAAGTTTAAAGGCACTTAGAAAGTCATGTAATAGACAACTGTTTATTAAATGCCTATTATGCATTTAGAATTTTTAAAATACTACCCAGGTCATCTTAAATAAACAAACCCAACTATCTGCTGCTCATCATGGAAACTGCCTCAAATCTCCAGGAAAAAAAAAAACGCCCCTCCAGAAAAGTTAATCCTGGCCTTCAACAAGAAAATTTTATAATCGTAAGTACTTCTGTGAAACCAAGCTGTCATCATTAAAACTGACCCCTGCTGCTGGTTCCTGCCCATACTAGCCCTAAACTTCAGGACAGAAGGAAGAAGTATCAGCTCACAAACAACAGAACCACTGCCAATTTCTTGCTTATTATTTCCTTTAATTCTTTTTCTTGGGCCCTGTTCAAATTGTTACCACTTTTAAAAAGTGCTATTATCAATTCAATTCTTGTGAGTATACTCAGGGACTTGACTGAGATGGCATGTATCCAAAAATACAAATGTCCTACACTAAAATTTCCTTTAACTTTCTACTTCTAAACTTTTCCCACAATAAACTGTACGGTACATTTTCTCCACATATGGTATTAATCTGCTTTTTAAAAAATTAAAATAGGAATTATTTGATGGGTCTTCTGAAGAGTTCTACCACATTCCAAAATGTCAGAAGAAAATGAGAAATAGAGAAAAACCGAAATGATGTATCTTTTTGGCACTTCCCACTGAGATCAGTTATAATCTGTGGTGAGGGCTGCATTTTCAAGATGTGATTCACCGCCAGATCTCTGACCATCTTCTCTACAATGATGATTCAACATGACTTTCACTCCAGGCCTAGCTCTCCTGATCCTGGTAGTTCAAACTACCTACTGAACTCTCTAGGACTCAGTTTGTTCTTTTGTAAAATGAAGGAACCAGATGACATGGTCACTAAAATTCTTCTCAGCTCTAAAATCCTATGGTTTGGTGATTTCTAACTGGTATAAATGGCTATCACCTCAAGTTCAGCATATGTAACATCTATTCAACCCCTCTGGCCATAAAACTGCTGCCACCTCTGGCTTCCTGTTTCTATAAATGGTTCTGTCAACCTCAAACTCACTCTAAGACACTCAAATTGTTCTTAGCTCCTTATTAATCCCCCTCAACTGGACACATTCTTCCTTTTCAGTGTCTTGTTCTAGCTCCCCTTTCTCAGGCTTCATGGCATTCTCTTGCAGATCCCTGGGTCTCTTGGTTTTTTCCTCACCAATTATCCCAGATGCCCCGGCCACATTAATGATTCAGGGTCAACAATGAAACACATAGTAACAAATATCAGAGTAACAACAACAAAAAGTTAAGAAAAAAAAAACCCAAAAGTTTCCAGAACAATACCCAAATTATCTTTTTAGTAGACTATCAAAGAAAACAGGAACAGCTAGACTTTTCATAAGAAAACATTTAGGAACAACCCACACACCCCACTGTCAAGAGATTTACTTCCTCAATGGCTGTCAAACTGGTGATGGGATTGAGGTGGAGGGGAAGAAGTAATATTTACCTTAGTCAGCTACACTAGCGGGCATGCCTTTCTCTGTTCATTTCTCCTTACATGAATCCTACCTATCTGCTATGGTCTAAATGTTTGTACCTCCTCCACCCCTAACAAATTCATATTTTGTAGTCCTAATCCCCAAAGCCGATAGTACTAGTAGGTGAGGCCTTTGGGAGGTGGTTAGGTCATGAGGGTGTTGTTGCCCTCATGAATGGGATTAATGTTCTTTTTTTTTTTTAATTTTTGTTTTTATTTTTTGGCTGTGCCACACAGCATGCAGAATCTTAGTTCACCAAAGATCAAACCCATGCCCCCTGCAGTGGAAGCCCAGAATCCTAACCACCAGACTGCCAGGGAATTGGGATTAATGTTCTTTAAAAAGAGCTTCCACAGAGCTCTCTAGCCAATTCCACCACATGCGGATACAGTGCAAAGTCTCGACCTGGAAGAGGGCCTTCACCCAACCATCCTGCCACCCTGATCTGGGACTTCCAGCCTCCAGAAATGTAAGCAATAAATTTCTGCTGTTTATGAGCTATGCAGTCTCTGTATTTTGTTATAGAGGCCCAAACCAACTAAGACACTATAATTTAAGCTCAGCCCAAATCTCTTCCATGTCCACACCAGAGCTCTCTTTCTTTTTAATCCAGAAACCACTATGGTCCTTTTCATTACTGTTTAAATTCCATTCAAACACTAACTGGACTCTTGGTTAGTTCCATTTTGGTGGCAACAGAGAAAGAGCTGGGACATGACTAGTCAATGCTGGCTTCATACCACAACCCTCAGAATACAAAGGCCCCAGAGGTTATCAATAGTTTACAACTGAACACAACTGAGCACATCATAAAGTATAATGCAGAAAGTGCTAAGAGATAAGTTTATAAAGGAGAAAACAACAACAACAAAAGCAGAGCAAGCAAAAAGAGCAGAAAAGGAAAAAGATTATTTCTGTGAAAACCAAAAAAGTTTCAGAGAAAAGATAGGACTTAAATAAAGTCTTAGGGTTTCCCTGGTGGCACAGTGGTTGAGAGTCCGCCTGCCGATGTGGGGGACACGGGTTTGTGCCCCGGTCCGGGAAGATCCCACATGCCGCGGAGCGGCTGGGCCCATGAGCCATGGCCGCTGAGCCTGCGCGTCTGGAGCCTGTGCTCCGCAACGGGAGAGGTCACAACAGTGAGAGGGGTCACAACAGTGAGAGGCCCGCGTACCGCAAAAAAAAAAACAACAACAAAAAAAAACAAAGGTCTTAAAAGATGGTCAGAGCAGAGTTGGGGAGGGATCGGGAGGATGCAGGCTTGAAAAGGGTAAAGGACGTTCCTTCCTCCAATATATAGCTGCTCTGGCTGCTTCTCCACTATGGAGTCATAAAAGTTCAACCTGTCGATCGCCATTTACAATCAGCTTCTTGGCTGCATAAATTATACAACGATTTTTTGCTTCTGTTGGGTTATTTTTATCTCACTGAACAAATAGTGTGTTGTGATAAAAGCTATTTGTCAAAAACTGACAGCAATGACATGTGGCTTCAAAGGTTCTTTAGCACAGCTCTATAGGCTGTCTCTTTCCTTCTTCCATGTGCTTAGGGCAGCTCAGTTCAGCACACAGAGACAGCTCCTATCCTTCACCCTCTGCCTTCCTGGAATAATGAAACATCCAACCTCACTGATGTCAACACTGTTAACTAGAAGACAATTTCTGGCACGTGAGTAGGAGTAATTTTTTTTTAAGTTCTGACATAGAAGTGGCCCATGTTTCTGGTAATGACAGGACAGGCTGGGTAACACCAACAGGAGACCCTCAAAATCTTCCTTGTGACTGTCTGAACAACATCACTCAGGCACCACCTCTTCCATCACTAATTTAAAGGCTCTTTGACTTATCAACAGTTTCCCTCTCACTCTTTCCCCTCTATAGACATTCATAATTAGATCCTATAATTCAACTGATAACGTGTTTATCTTTCTCCACTAATCAATTTTAAGATCTTTGAGAATAGGAGGTGTCAGTTTTTATATTCAACAAAATAAGTTTTATTTCTGATAGTAAAAATAACTGTTTAGAGAAGTTGGGATAAAGAGGAATAAAGATCTTCTAGATTTAACAATTTAATGATTAACTTATTATTAATTAATAATTAAAGATTTAATCATCACTAGTGTTATATTAATTTTCTTCTATTTTTTAGCTAAGTGTATAAATATACATTTCAATAGAATTAGGAAAACATTTATTTGAGGTATAATATAAACCATAAAAGATACCCACTGTAAATATAAAATAAAATGACTTTTAGTAAATCTGTAGGGCTCTGCAGCCATTACCATATCTCAGATTTGTCCAGCCATAATCAAAATCCAGTCCTGGAACAATTTTGTCTCACCAGAAGACAGTGGTGACAGTTTGCAGTCAGTCCCCTCTTCCAAACCCAGCCCCAGGCAACCACTGATCTGCTGTCTTTATAGATTTCCCTTTTCTGGGAATTTTATGTATATACAACCAGGCTTATATAACTGAGCATAAATGTTTTCAAGGTTCAAACGTGTTTGTTTGGTTTTTTAAAAATATTTATTTATTTTTATTTTTGGCTGCATCGGGTCTTAGTTTCGGCATGCAGGCTCTTCGTTGCGGTGCGCGGGCTTCTCTCTAGTCGTGGCGTGGGCTCCAGAGTATGCAGGCTCAGTAGTTGCGGTGCACAGACTTAGTTGCCTCGCAGTATGTGGGATCTTAGTTTCCTGACCAGGGATGGAACCTGTGTCCCCTGCATTGGAAGGCGAAGTTTTAACCACTGGACCACCAGGGAAGTCCCTCAAGGTTCAAACATGTTGAAGCATATTATCAGTAGATAGCTCCTTTTTATTGCTATATGAATGTTTGACATTTTGTGTATCAATTCAACAGTTGATGGACATTTAGGTTGTTTCTTGATTTTGCCTATTCTGCATAATAACATTAGAAACATTCATGTGTACGTGTCTTTGTGTGGAAGTGTTTTCCTTTCTCCTGGATAGATTTCCGGGAGTGAAAATGCTGGGTCATATGATAATTTAATAATCCACTTTTAAAAAAGCTGTCAAGGGCTTCCCTGGTGGCACAGTGGTTAAGAATCCGCCTGCCAATGCAGGGGACACGGGTTCGAGCCCTGGCCCAGGAAGATCCCACATGCTGTGAAGCAACTAAGCCCGTGAGCCACAACTACTGGGCCTGCACTCCAGAGCCTGCGAGCCACAACTACTGAAGCCCGCACGCCTAGAGCCGGTGCTCTGCAACAAGAGAAGCCACCACAATGAGAAGCCTGCTTGCCGCAACTAGAGAAAGCCCACTCGCAGCAATGAAGACCCAACGCAGCCAAAAATAAAATAAACTTATTTAAAAAATAAAAAGCTGTCAACATGTTTTCCAAAGTGAGTATACCACTTGATATTCCCACTAGCAATGTATGAGGGTTCCAGTTACTCCACATTTTTGCAATATTTGGTATTATCTGTCTTTTCTATTATAGCCATTGGATTAGGTGTACAGTCACCTCACACTGTGGTTTTAATTTTCATTTTGTTTATGACTAACAACTTTGAGCTTTATTTCATGGGCTAATCAGCCACTGGTATATCTTCTTTGGTGAAATATCTATTCAAATCATCCATTTAAAAAATTTGGGGGAGTTTTCTAATTATTGAGTTTTGGACCTCTTTATATATTTTATATATTTTGGAGATAAATCTTTTATCAGATATATTATTTGGAAATATTTTCTCCCAATTTGTGGCTGATCTGAAAATGTCTTTAGCCTTCATTTTTGAAGGACAGTTTTGCTGGATACAGAATTTTTGGTTGACAGGCTTTTTGTCTTGTCTTTGAACATTTTAAATATGTCATTACATTGCTTTCTTGCCTCCACTGGTCTGGATGGGAGATTAGATCTTAAACGTATTTTTTTCTCCTGCACGTAATGAGTTGCTTTACTCCTGTTGCTTTCAAGATTTTCTTTTTGTCTTTGTCTTCCAACAGTTGGACAATGATGGGTCTAGGTATGGGTCTCTTTATGTTTCTCCTAATTTTGGTTCATTTATCTTCTTGGATAACAGATTAATCATATTTTTCAATAACTTTAGTAACTTTGGGCAATTATTTCTTCAAATATGTTTTTGCTCCTTTCTCTATCCTCTCTTTCTGGTACTGTCAAATTCCTTTCTAATATACATGACCTATCAATTTTTTTAATGAATATTAAAAAGTCTCCTTGGGCTTCCCTGGTGGCGCAGTGGTTGAGAATCTGCCTGCCAATGCAGGGGACACGGGTTCGAGTCCTGGTCCGGGAAGATCCCACATGCCGCGGAGCAACTAAACCCGTGTGCCACAGCTACTGAGCCTGCGCTCTAGAGCCCGTGAGCCACAACTACTGAAGCCCGCGTACCTAGAGCCCACACTCTGCAACAAGAGAAGCCGCTGTAATGAGAAGCCCACACACCACAGGAAGAGTAGCCCCTGCTCGTCGCAACTAGAGAAAGCCCACGTGCAGCAACGAAAACTCGATGCAGCCAAAAATAAAATTTAAAAATAATAGATAAATAAATTTTTTTTAAAAAGTCTCCTTGTTTTCTGTCATCCTTTTAAAGTTCCTTCAACATTCAGGAAATTTATCTTAAATTACAGCTCACAGGTAAATAATACTAAATCCTGTCAGTGGTCATGACAGTGGTCATGAATTAATTACTGTTTAAAGTTTGCCATCTTTTGACTATTTCTAAGTCACTAGACAGAACATAGCTTAAGCAGCAAAACAGTATAACAGTTTCTCAAATACTGAGAAGTAACAAAGGTATACCAATGGATTGTATTTTTATAAAGCAACGGATAGTAGCTATGATAATTACTATCATGACAAGCAGCTGATATGCAGATTATGGATTCCCATCACTTTTTAAAAATTAGCCAAGAAATTTTGACGGGAGGAAGGTATCACCTTTGAAACAAACTCTTCACTTAAAAGACCCCAGTTAAAACCCTAACTTAGCTGTTTCCTAGTAAACTGTGTAACACAGGATAATTTACTTATCTCTAGGCTTCAATTATCTCATCGGTAATACGGAGATACTAATATCTATATTTAACACAGGATTATTGTGGGAATTAAATGAGGTAGCATCTTTAAAATGTTATTAGCATGACAGGTACCAAAAAAGTCTATAAAGATTTTTTGCCAGTTATAAATGCCTTCAAATTAGAACTAGTTACATAGTTCTTCTAAATGTGTTTTAAATATAAATGTATCAGAGCTTAATTTATATTTCCAATAAAATACTTATGTTTTCAAATACAAGTTGGAAACTGTATTTCCAAATAAAATAAGACATAAAATTTTTTACAAATTTAAAGCAGACAAGAAATAAGTTATTTCATTAAAAAAACTTTATCCTTTAAAATTAAAAACATGAAAAAGAAAATACATGATTTTTATAGTTTTTAAAGTCACATGATCTGAGAGCTTGGAAATTTTTTGTTGATATCAATTGGCAGACACCCATCAAATTACTCAGACTTACAAAGAATAACAATTTTGGCAATTTACATAAGCTTACTTACAATCAAAGTCTAGACTCATAGATTTTTATCTTCCACTTAAAAAATTTTTGTCAGTTGTTAAATGCTCTGAAGCAATTCATGTTAATTTTTTCAGTGACAGACATAAAGGGTTATTATTAGAAAGTTTAAAAGAAATATTCTAAGCACAGTAATGTGTATCACACTACAGCAGGTGTGGATGAGGAATACTGATGATACAATTATAGATCCTTTATCCAGGAAAAGATCCACGCTGGTACTATTATTTTAATCATGAAGATATAAGATCATACAGTCCAACCCCTCCATTTCCAAGAGAAAGAAACTAAAGACAAAATATGTTAAGTGACTTGCTCACCATCACATAGCTAGTTGCACAGTCTTCATCAAGACTCAGAATTTTGCTGTATGGTGCTTTCCCAACTTCACCTGTCTGCTTCTTAACAGCCGGAAAGTCTCTATATACAATTTTGATCGTACAGGTTTCTGTGTCAACAGTAATGCAGTATAGTAGAATAAAAAGTAAGGATTTGGAATTTATTCACTCATTCATTCACTTATTCATTCAACACATACTGACTGGCTAGCATGTGTCAGCGTACTAGGTAGAAGATGCAAGCTGAACTCCATACCTACCACATAATTATTTGTGTGACTTTGGACAACAATTTCTTTAGATCCCAGCTTCATAATTATTAACATGAAGATAGTAACATCAACCTTTCTCACAATGTTGAGGTAAGGTCCCCAATTTACGTACAACTGGCCTATTATCTGTATTGCACACCATATGAACAACTGCCACATCAACGTCCAACCTCAAACTTAACATGTTGATATTGAACTTACTATCTTTCCCTTCCTGTAACTGCTACCTTTCTTGTATCCTAAGACATTTCATCTACTTCCTTTCAAACCTTTCTTGTATCTCCTGACTCTTTATCAGTACCATCAAAAACCATGATGATATCATATAAAGATTTTAAGTTAAAATAGAAAAGCTGGCCTCAGCATGGCTACTTAATTTCTCTAAGCTCCCATCAAAGACAGAACGAGTTTCAAAGCACTTGAACCTGAATTAAGCCATTAAGCACTCTAGCTCTGTAAGATAAAATTCAAAGTCCATCTTAGGACATAAAGCTGGTAAGATTAGGGTTGCTTACAAGTGTTTCCACTTTAGGTGGAAATTATGTGTTAACATCTGAATTCCCAGGAAAGGTTAGAAGTGGCAAGCAGCCACTTGAAAGCTACTTTACTATGCACAGTGCTTTCCTACTTTGAAATCTTCCTTCTATTGACGTTTTGTGAATGAGGAAATTGACCAAGCAGCAGAAAAAAGGCAAACTCAAATTAAAGTGCTTCCTCTCAATTGAACAAGCCATGCCACCCCCTCATCAATGTAAAAAATGTAAAAATGAATATATCCCAAGCATCTACCACCCTCATCCTAAATATTTCAAGTTCTACCACTAGGTACACAGAGGAGTTATTGTGCATGGATTTCTAGTATTAATAATAGCAAGAGAGTGAGCAACGGTGCTAGCTTTTGCTTCCACACATAAATAGCAGAAAAATAAGACTTATGAAAGGCAAAAGAGCAACAAATAACCAAAACTGCCCAGAGTTTCTTCTTCTTACTATATGGTCATTTATCTCCATTAAAAATCACTCGGAAGTCAGATTTTATTAGGAAAAATGTAAAATATTTTATTCAAAGGAAAATACAATGTCTTATTGTGATCAGTTCCTTCAGGCCTCAACAATTCTTGTACCATTCATCTCCAGAGAATTCAGAACTCTGAGTTTAAAGACTCCTTGGGAAACCAAAACCATAATGCAGAGGTAGATGGTTCCTGATGGCACAAACCAACTCCTGTGTTCTGCAAGTAGGGTTACTGAGGCCCAACACCATTAGGTGATGTTACAGATTGAATTGTGTCTCCCAAAATGCATATGTTGAAGTCCTAACTCCACCACCTCAGGATATGATGGTATTTGAAATCGAATTTTTTTCAGAGGTAATTAAGTGAGGTCATTGGACCCTAATCCAATATGACTGGTGTCCTTATAAGAAAAGGAAATTTGGACAAAGGCACAAAGAGATGATGTGAAGACACAGGGAAAAGACAGCCATCTATTCACCAAGAAAGGCTTGAAACAAATCCTTCCTTCATGGCCATCAGAAGGTGGGCCCTGACACCTTGACCTCGGACTTCTAGCCTCCGGAACCATGAGATGCTGTTTGAGCCACTCAGTCTGTGGTACTGTGTTATGGCAGCCCTAGCAAACTAGCAAGGTGATGAAAAACAGTCAGGATCAAAACCCAGCTTTCCAGACTCTAATATGAGGCTTTCTAACTCACTACACTGTCTTGCAATTTAGCTCTCTATTTTCACTCAAAGTTCTCTCCCATAAAAATCTTACCACTTGTTCAACTTGTTAAAGACCATGTTAATATATACTGTTTATGCTGCCCTCTTGTGAGCTACACTTCCACATCACAAAAGGACATTTTTGTATAGATGTCTCATGAACTCAAGCCCCAATGTGTAAAACCCCAATCAACTACTCCACAAAGTTAGTATGGACACTGTTTTATAATCTAAGAAAGTCTAGGTCCAAGATTCAAGTCCTTGGACAAGTCATCTAACCTCTCTGAGCCTCAATTCCATATTAGTAATACGAATTCACAAACAATATAAATTCTACACCCCCAAAAAAGAACCTTCAAAAGGCTAATGTGAAGGTTAAATTGGATAATAGCCCTTTCAAACTGCAAAGTATTAAAAGCAATTCTCCATGCAGTCAAAAACTATTTCTCTCTCTGGCACCATTGTCTTTACTCATTCAAACTCAAAACCATTGGTATTTCCCTCTCAAATTGCCTATAACTAATAATTCACCTAGGTCTGGCATTTCTTTCTCAGCAAAATCATTTTTTGTCACTGCTTTCTAACAAATCCTCATGATTTCAAATCTGCACTGCTCTAAATGACTGATTTATCAGCTTCTGGCTTCCTCCTTATCTAATCTATATCACATCGTAATATCAGATTTATCCTCCTAATACACTCAGCTCAAAAGTCTTCAGAGGCTCTCTAACCCACAGAACCAGGTCCCACCTACAGAGCCCTGCATTCTATGACACGACTGCAGCCTGGGGCCAGCTCCTAAGCTTATCTCAAGGTTTACCATGTGCCCAAGGGCCTTGCCTCATACCCAGCCAGTATGAACAGACAGATCATCAAAAACTTTAATATAACCCTACTTGCTTCTTCCCTTGAGCTTCCCACTGATGGACCCAACTGTCAAAGCTGGATCCTCTAATATCGTTAGGAACTTCCTCTTAACCTTGAATCTGGGAAGGTACCATTAACAAGGTTAGGCTGGTTAATTCTAGTGCACACCCCACATGCTAAGGAGCATGCCTGCTGCCCAGTATCATTTTCCTTCTGCTTCTCTCTTGGCCCAGAAACTCTTTGCCCCCTCCTACTCTTTAACATTGAGGGCCTACCATAATCAAATTCACAGCTCAATGGGAACCCATTGCTCCATCTCAGCCAGTGGTTTCCAATCCCATCAGACCAAATACAAATATTTTATTCCTGGAATAAACCTCACTTGAGAGTGATATATTATCATTTTTATATATTACTGGATTCAAGAGGAAATGCCAGGTAGGCAGAAGGATGTGTGAGAATGGAAACAAAGACAGGGTCTTAGCTAAAGAGAGGCATGTGTAGGTCATCATGTTATAGCTGCTATTTAATTCATGAATAAAATCACATGGGGAAGAGTGCTGATTAGAGAAAAAAAGGCCCCTTCCCTGTCCTAAAACTCCATAATATTTAGAGAACGAGACAACACAAGAGAGAGAGAAAAGCTACCCACTTGGAAAATCTGGTGTTAGCTAAACAGGAATGATAGAAACTAAACTGAAGTGGTATGAAAAGGAGAATGGGGGGGACCTTGAAGATGGCGGAAGAGTAAGACGCGGAGATCGCCTTCCTCCCCACGGATACACCAGAAATACATCCACACGTGGAACAACTCCTACAGAACTCCTACTGAAGGAAAGAAAAAAAAGAAAAGGAGAATGAAAGGTGAGAAAGTGAAACAGAAAGTAGACTTCTTGGGAGTTCCCTGGTGGCCTAGTGGTTAGAATACCAGGCTTTCACTGCTGTGGTCCAGATTCAATCCCTGGTCAGGGAAACAAATCAGACCAGTGACAGACTACATTTAGTTCATCAATATCTTAACAATACTATTGAAGTAAATCTCTGTTATTTATCTTGCTGTGGATCAGCAGAAAAGTAACTGTGGTTCCTTCAATGCAAAAATAAACTGAAGTCTTATTTCAAGATTTGTACTTTTAAAAATGTAGTAGAGGTGAAGCTATTAATACTAAAATTTCTGAAAGTGAACTGAAAAGATCCCACTAATAAAAGAAGGTATTTCATTCTCTTGAAGTAGAGAAACTATGCAGGAAGTAATAAAGCAAAAGATAGAGCAATTTCATCTCATAAAAATTTTAAATTTATATGTATCAAATAACTGTTAAAAAGACTTTTTAGAAAAATGACAGAATGGAAGAAAATATTACAACATACATGATGCTGATATATAAAGAGCATCTATAAATCAGTAAGAAAAACCAATAGAAAATATATTAAAGAACAGGAACAAAAATCAAGAAAGAAGAAATACAAAAGACTAATAAGGTAGCATAATCCCCTCATTTTTAAGAACTTTCCTTAAAAGTCATAAATATAGAGTAACTCTAGATTAATATGTGCGTGGAGCTCTGCAAACAAAATCAGACATGTAAGATTCCTCAGTTAGTGACAGTCTCACCATCAATGCACAGCAGTTTTTTTCTCCACACGAGTATATAGCAGGATAGTTTTATTTTATTTAACATGAATTGCTATGATCGTAAGAGGTACTGATTTTTAAATTTCAGTTTACACATTCCAATTAGAAATATAACTATGTAATTTAGAAACGCAGCATATTCAGAGGTGCATAATAGTTAAACAGCTATGAGCATCATGCAAACACAAAAGCAAAGATAACAAGAGAAAATGCCTACCTTCCCTGATAGCTGTGAAAGGTGTACCTTCTTCTTCTTGCAGCCTGATCACCTTCAGGGCTACCAACTTCCCATTTACCCTGGAGAAACAAAACAAAAGACGAGAAGCAAATCCGTGAAAATATGTTCCCGTTATGGTTCTAATTGTCTTCCTTACAATTTATATTTTATGCATTTTTGCACTGAAAATGTCAGAACTCAATTATGCCACCACAACAAGATTAATTTCAGTAAGGCTGGGAATCCTGTATCATCATCATAAATATTCACACTTTAAATATTCACATTTTAAATATTCGCACTTGCATAGTCCAAGATTTAACTGAAGTTTTCTGTGATTCACTCTATGTTCTTTCCAAAATGAAACTAGTGCTTAACAAAAACACCATGTTCGATCAATTATTCACAGATTAATTAAAACTCAAGTCATCAAAATAACACTCTCCCTTTGTTTCTCCAATAGCGCCTCTGTTTCTTTTGCTGAAATGTCTTTATCTTCAGTCTTAAGTTGAAGTCATTCAATCCCCAAGGACGGAAACCTGACACTCAGTCTTCTTCCTTCTCTCTTCCCTCTTCTTTCTCTGTCTGTCTCTGTCTCTCTCTCAACATCACCCATTCCTCCCTTTTTCACTATTTTTTTTTTACTAGAGCCTCCTAAAATTACATTAGTCTGATTGTGTTTTATAATGCAGTATATCATCAAAATAAAAGTTAAGAATATTTTACTATTACAAAATTACACAAGACCTATCCAAAGCAGATGTTTCTTCTAGACACATTCCAAATGTGTATCAGCTCAGCTCTAATTAAAAGTAAGATTACGCTAGGCAGATAACTTTTTATCCAATCTATTCTGTTAATAAAATAAAGACATGATTATCTATGTTGGTCTTCTAGTTGACTGCTCTACTTTCTACCTTGACTAGGCTTACCAACATACTTCCTTAATTAAAATAAGTAAAAGAAACACAAAGCATTTAATGAAAAGTAAATCTCCCCACCACACCCAGTTCCCACCCTCTGAGGTCACCACTTACCTGAGAGAGGTAACTTAGCTTAACATATATACTTAACACACACACACACACAAATGGTAATATGGCATACAGGGTAGAGTGTATATTATTTTTATCACTCGATATACTTTGGTGACTTCCTCATAAATTCATAGAAAATTGTCTCTTGCTTTTGAAAGACCACAGGGTGTTCCTTTGTATGAGTGTAGTATGCTTAATTTAACGCCAGTCCTCTACTGATAGGCATTTAGCAGGTTCCCAATTTTTGGCCATAAAACAATGATATAATAAATATTCTTGGACATAATTTCATCCATGTAAAAATACATCTGTAAGACAAATTCCTAAAAGTAAAATGTGGATGGACCTAGAGTCTGTCATACAGAGTGAAGTAAGTCAGAAAGAGAAAAACAAATATCGTATGCTAACACATATATATGGAATCTAAAAACAAACAAACAAAAAGGTCACGAAGAACCTAGGGGCAGGACAGGAATAAGAAGCAGACCTACTAGAGAATGGACTTGAGGACATGAGGAGGGGGAAGGGTAAGCTGGGACGAAGTGAGAGAGTAATTTCTAAATTCTAACTCTGATGACACTGAGAAATTATCCTACGTATAGGTTGTACCAATTTATACAACCTATAGAAAATAGAAGCTCCTGTTTCCCCTTTACCAGTATATACTATGTTATCAACCATTGATTTTGCCAATCTGATAGGTGAAAAATGGTTTCTTACTGCAATTTAAATTGCAACCAAAAATCTTTAGAGGCTATGGAATCAGCAAAGGAGAGCTCGTGTGGCCCAGAGAATCCAGTGCCTGAGTCTGAAATAAAGAATTTGAATGTCTCTTTGTAAAGAACTGCAACCAATTGGTCTGTTTTCGAAAAAAACAAACAAACAAACAACTGCCACAGGCACAAAGGTCAAGGGAATCATCACAGCCCAACCATCCTACTGGCATCCCTCATCAAACTGATTGTTGAAATACATTATTGGTTACAGTAGTCAAAGGACATCCAGTTATAACGCTCCACAATGTGCTGTCTCCTCAAGGCTAGGAGTCATGTTTATTTTCCCTTGTGTCTCTCAGCTGGGAGGACAGGCCTGCCGCTTTTCTGCTCTGCAACTCTCCTCTCCTAAGTACATCACCTTGATTTTCTTCTAATCCTGATTATGCTCTAGGTACCCAGGTGCAAGCAAAAAATTAATATTCACATGGGGTTCAACTGGTTTGTGTGACTTGTGCTGGCCATTTTGCCCTTTATGACTAAAGGAGGCCTCTGGCAGGGCTTGGGGCTGGGATGCAGTCAGTACTCACATCTGCACAGATTTTCTCAGCCCAGCTGAGCTTGTCACTGGCTCCCTGAGGAGGCAGGAACTGATTCCAGGAACTGCTTGGAATTTTGCCTTCATTTATCGATATTCTCCCCTCACCCATAAAAAACACATACAAACTTCTTCCCACAAAGCTTTTCCCTTTCCCTTGAGATCGCTGGCTTGCATATACCGTGAACTGAATTCTAGAATACAGGGAATTTGTGATTTTGGAAGGCTATCTGCTTAAAACACACTCTGAGACCATGAAGCTATGAGTCTCCTGTAATACACTGAAAGAAGAGCCTTTAATTGAACCAGCACTCATGCTTTAAATGCAACTAGAGAAGGAACACCTTTAAGCAATCTCACAGGCTAGTGTGCATTATTTTTGTGGCGAAAAAAATTTTGAACATATTTACTATGATAAACTGCATAAAAGAATAAGATCCAAGTTAATGGGATCCTGATTCTGAAGCACAACTCTCCATGAGTTAAAACCTCCAACTATCAATTTCTTATAGTTACGATAATCACAGCAGTTAAAGACATTTAGATTTTATGTATTATATCATATGAAACTAAAAAATTCCTTAAAATTTATACTAGATTATTAGCTCCAGGAGAATACAGAAAAGGAACTCTTCTTCTGTTTTGTTAACTGTTACATGCCCAGTGCCTAAAACTGTCTGGCACAGAGTAGACTCTCAAAATACTTTTTTTTTTTTTTTTTTTTTTTTTTAAAAATCTTTTTTTTTTTTTTTTTTTTTTTTTTGCGGTACGCAGGCCTCTCACTGTTGTGGCCTCTACTGTTGCGGAGCACAGGCTCCGGACGCACAGGCTCAGTGGCCATGGCTCACGGGCCTAGCCGCTCCGTGGTATGTGGGATCTTCCCGGACCAGGGCACGAACCCGTGTCCCCTGCATCGGCAAGCGGACTCTCAACCACTGCGCCACCAGGGAAGCCCTCAAAATACTTTATTGACTGAATATTAATAATGTTAATATACTGATATTTCTTTCCTCATACCTATAAATATCTCAAGAATTCAGTATAAAATTATTTTCAATAATTTCAAAAATATATAAAAAGATTTCAATACCTTCTTTCATGTTTATTTGTTTTCTTTTTTCAAATTAAAGGTTCAGTCTCTTTGTTTTTGATGATGCATGAAGATATAGAAAGTTTTCATTTCCTTAAGGTTTTAGAATTTATAGAATGCTTTGTTAATTAACCTTTTTCACCCAACAGACATGTTTCAGAACCCTCACTATCTGTAATAATCTGAGCCCAGACTAGTAACCAGTATTTCCCTCTTCTCCAACCGCTTCATTGGTTTCCCATTAAGAACCATATTGATTATCAAATAGCCTCTAACCTAAGAGTCATTGTGACTCTCTCTTTTCTTAATTAGTTTTTCTCTACATGTCTAGACACTCACCAACCACTGAATCCCTCAGTTCTAAAGTCTAGAAAAAACATAAGTCACTGGTTCCACTTTTGGAAAAGGTACCTTTTGAAAAAATAACATTACACATTTTCTAATATTCTACCTTTGGGGCATATTTTTTTAACTTTAGTACCGACTGAAACACTTGAAATTCTAAGTGATGAACTCTAACAAAATGTCATTGTTTTAGAGATATCAAAAGAAGATACCTATTATTCTATGAAAAACAAAATAAACATGGTATCTAATAATTACCTTGTATGGTTTAAACTATTTTATTAAGTATTCAAAACACATACTTCAAACATTGAAGTTCTTTAGAATAATTACAAAATTCAAATTGAATCAATAAGTTAGAGCTGTTTACAGGAAAACACTGAAGATTTCTCTTTAACAAGTTTTATTAATTAAATCAAAGGCTAATGAATAGAAGGTAATCAAGGCTTGATTGGCAAATGGAAACATTAATTCAGGTAAATAATATAGCAAAAAAAAATGCTTTCAATTGTGTTAATATCACCACAGAACTTTCTATTGGAGATATTGCCAGGTTTGTGTCTAGTTATTCTAAGCTATCTAGGGAGCTGTTTTAATTTCAGAGATTCTTTACTATTTTCTAATTCTTCCAACCACTGTCTTTCCCAGCGTGTCCTCACTGTGAAGCTCACTTCAGGCCCAAGGACAAGTGACACTGCTTTAGTCCGCATGTCACACAGGAACAGCTGTCAACTGCATCAGGAGGAAAAGCCAGGGGAACGTCCGAGCACAGAGCTATCCACGCACAGACATGGAGAGGCTGGCTGTCCTGGCAAAGCCACACTAGAGTAGATCCAGCTTTCAAACCGGTCCTAACCACAGATCCAAATCTCTGCCAACTTCAGAAATTCTGTCCACAAATCTATGTGCCCTAAGTTTGTAAATAATAAAATGATCTTGTGTGGATTACGCACGATCGAGAAGTTTTGAATAAGGAGCACAGCCTATTCATTTTTTCATTCATTTGTTACTTTAACATTTTGTGAACCCTATAAAGGAAAACTCCCCACTTAGGCTAAACTTGCCTGGCTCAAAAGACGATGCACAAAGAGAATTTCCTTACAGACAGTCCTCAAAGGAAAGCCTAAAGGTTTTCTATCACATTAGTTACCTCAAATTCATAAGATAACTTAGTACAATAAAACAAAATAACAAATATTATCTAGGTCGTCTTTGAAGATAGTGTTCATGTGCTTACACCTAGAAGAAATTATGTGTAGAGGACATAAAGGAAATTAAGGCAATACACCTAAAAGAAATTTAATATACTCTGGTAAATTTAATATATTCTGCCTCTCTCTTCCATTATGATTTTGTCTCAAGAGAAACTGCTATGGAAAACAATACTGCGTGCAGGGAGATACAATGCTTTTGTTTCCTTACTGTATTGGTTTAGAAGCAATACAAGGAAATGTAGTTACTACTGAGGGATTGACAATGGCAAGGCGGAGTACATCAAGGACAATATTTTGAGCTGAACTTATAAATTTTTGGCAAAGTCATTAAAAACATTTTAAAGGTTTTCCCATTAGTGCTTCTTTTATTAATTCCCTCTTAGGACACTGTTGGAACGCTGACTATACTGTCTCACATACACACTTCAAAAATTAAAAACAACTAAATATTCATGGCCTTGCTATTTCCACCTAAATTCAATTTATATTCAGGTATAAATGAGAAATCATCTCAATACTATTTAACCTTTGATATTCTGAAATATTCTAAAAGTGTTATCTACAATACTTGATTCTGGAAAAGTAAATTTAGAATTTCAAGGTAAGTTGTCAGTAATCACACCTCACCCTAATTTTTTTTTTTTTTTTTTTTTT